>NW_018404023.1:430509-441263 GCF_002113885.1 Mizuhopecten yessoensis
ACTGTATCAGTTCACTATTTGTATCAATGTAATACTGTTTAAGTTCACTATTTGTATCAATATTATACTGTATAAGTTCACTATTTGTATCAATGTTACACTGTATCAGTTCACTATTTGTATCAATGTTTCACTGTATCAGTTCACTATTTGTATCAATGTAATACTGTATACGCTCACAATTTGTATCAATGTTACACTGTATCAGTTCACTATTTGTATCAATGTTATACTGTATAAGTTCACTATTTGTATCAATGTTATACTGTTTAAGTTCACTATTTGTATCAATGTAATACTGTATAAGCTCACTATTTGTATAAATGTTACACTGTATAAGTTCACTATTTGTATCAATGTCATACTGTTTAAGTTCACTATTTGTATCAATATTATACTGTATTTAAGCTAGTTCACTTTTTGTATCAATGTTATACTGTATAAGTTCATTATATTTGTGTCCGTGTTATGATTCAACAGCACAGGTAAATACCCGGGATAGTTATTATTGCCAACCCAGCAGTGCTGGTTATCTGTACCCAGATAATGCTTCTCCTTGTCCACAAGATATTTTTCAAACTATTCCAGATTAAAATAGTATTATTCAAGAAAAGGCAATAATGAATAGGCAATATTTTCACCTTAGATAATTATTGTCATTACCATTAAAAAATTGATAACTTCTTACTAAATCTAAAACAAAGCCAGCAAGAACCAGACTAGACGGATCAGAAATAATAAATCAAGATTCTTTTTTTCAAAACTTTAAATTCTGTGTGTAGCTAACAATACATTGACTATTATGACCAACAAGTAGAAATCAATACTCCGTTATGTACGCCTGTACATACAGCTATTATTTCAAATGTTTTGACACCATAAAATCAATTCCTTAAACATACCCAAGGTCTCTATAGATCTACTGGAATCAAGTTCAGAACTAGTGTGAACATTATATAGTACACAGAAGTGTTTCTCAATACAGTCCTGTAATCAACCTCATTCATTTTTTCTGTATAATTGTTCGTCATTAAGTCAGCTTCTAAAAATTACAAATCATGATACTTTATCATTTTACAGGCCTTATGCGACACCTTCCTCACTGATTAAAATTAATAACTGTTTCATACATATTCTTGATCACTATTCAAACCTTTGTACCTCACCAAAAGCGGTGATTGAATTAAAAATATTCTAAATAATAAATCAATTGAAGGAGTTCTTACAAACTGCCTAAGGTGACAGATAAAAGAATTATCTGGTAGCTATGAAAACAAGAGGCCAAGAGGGCCTGTATTGCTCACCAGTATTGGATCTTTAAATGCCCATGAGCTATATAATGCTATGTGACGGAGATCTCAACTGTTTCAAAGCTAAGGCCCAGAAAGTAAGTCCTTAGTGGTCAGGCCTGACCCCAGGGTCAATTTTAACATCACAACTATCTTTTATCTCTTTATGCCCATCAATTGCATATTATGGTTATTAGTTGAGAATTTCAACTGTTTCAAAGTTATGACCCAAGAATTAAGTTCCAGGTATAAAGTCTCCAAGGGTGGGGCCAGACCCAGTGGCTATCGTGAAAGCTGTGTGTATTCATCTCTATATACTTGGCAAATGCATATATTGTTATAGGGTGGGGATCTCAATAATGTCCAAGTTTCTGGCCCCACCCCTCAGACCTGGGGTCAGCTCTTCAACTGGTATAATTTTGAATCCCCCACCATCTAAGAATGCGGAGATCCAAACCCAAAATGGTTGATATCCATCACTTAGTTCCAGAGAAAGAGTCGCAATTGACGCAAAGCAATATTGCCAAATTACCCTGTTTTGGCCCTGCCCCTCAGACCCCGGGTGTCAGCCCCTCCCAACCAAATAAGGTTGATATCCATCTCTTTGTCCGTTGTCGGTCTGTCCGTCAACAATTTCTTCAAAGGATTTATTCTTCTTAAATGCTGATTGGAATTTGATCTTCAGACCAGGTGAAGTAAAAATTCAATATCTATGAAAATGTAACAGTTTACTAGTCAACAATTTAAGGGACCCCCAAATATGGTCCAACTATGTTAAGTGGACTGTGGGTTATAACTCTGGTTCTACAATGCTAAGGGTAAGGCAGGAAGGAGAGGGAGAGCATGTTTCTCAATGAGGCTAACCTTGGGCTTAGCATGTTTAGGTGGCTAGCCCTGGTCCTACAGGGTTTAACGAGCTAATCATTCAAGTCCTGAAAGGCTAAGGGGTCTTTGTGAAAATGCTCAGAGGGCTAATCCCAGTTCTTCAAGATAAAGGGGTCAATGCTGTCCCAACTTGGTGGATTAATTGCAAGGGCTAAGGGGCTAACCCTAGTTCTATATTGTTTAAAGGGGACCATTCCTGGTCTTACAAAGGACTAATCATGGTCCTAAAAAGCTAAGTCCCCTTAAGGTTAAAGGACTAATACTGGTCCTACAAGTTTGAAAGGGCCAAACTATAGGGTAATTGAAATTGTCCTTGTCCTAAAAGGCTGAAAGAGGCTGAGCTAACCTTAGTTCTACAATGTTTACAAGTCTTACCCTGGTTCTACAATGTAAGGAGGGACTAATCCTGGTCCGACAAGGTTTAGGGGGCTAATCAATGTCCTAAAGGACTTAAGGGGTTAACCTTGGTTCATCAATGATGGGGGGGCTAACCCTAGTTCTACACGGTAAGGATGGGAAAGGGGACAATCCTGGCCATATAGGGTTAAAGGGACTAATTATAGTCCTAAAAGAGCTAACCTTACATCCTTAATTCTACAATGATAACAAGCCTTACCCTGGTTCTACAAGGTAAGGAGGGAAAATCCTAGTCCTAAAAGCTTTAAGGGGCTAATCAATGTCCGAAAAGACTTAAGGGATAAACCTCGGATCATCAATGTTAATTGGCAGGTAGCCCTAGTTCTACAAGGTTTAGTGGTCTAATCCTGGTCCTATAAGGTTAAGGGGCTAATCAAAGTCCAAAAAGACTTAAGGGGTTAACCTTGGTTCATCAATGATAAGGCAGGTAGCCCTATAGTTCTACAATGTTTGAGGGGGCTAACCCTGGTGATCTGAATCCTGTGTATATACAGGCTATTTGATAGTGTTACCAGGGTATTGTTATTTAAGAGCTGAACCACAAATTATAAGAATACATCTTCATCCGAAGTATTCATGTCATAATATTGATCCAGATCATGTATAGTGTGTGGTAATCTACGGAATAAAACGTCTTCCCAACAGATACTGTAACACTGATGACCCTCAATCTGGTATAATATACCACCACTCCCAAGCTTTAGCATGAAGGCGCATGTTGTTATTCATAGAAGTATTTCAAGTTAGATCTCCTGCTGTGAAAACTTCTCTTATTAATTTGTTCAGTTACATGTGTACACATAACTTGGGCTGCATCTCTCGATATTTCCCTGCACAGCCTGCAATATTTTTTCTTTTGAATTATTCATGTGTCAGAAAAGGATATTCAAATTGGACGTAAAAGGAATGAGATTTCCCAACAAAAGTGTAAGAACTTAATTCAGTTCAACAAGAATATATGGAGGCATGAGAGTTTAAACTGGCTATTATCAACATGTCTGATCCTGTGACCTGTCAACAAAAAAGGGACTCTGATATCAATCTGATATTCTGTGCTCTTCAGATTTAAATGCCAACTCAGTCCTGTCCTTTTCTAGCTGATTTAATAAAGATCCGCTCTATGTGACCAGCGTTAACAGTAAATTTGATATTTTCTTTCTTAGTGTCATTGCATTCATGACAAATATATATATATAATAAATGTATATGTTCGTGTGTGAATGATTTCAACACTTTTGCTTTAGCCTTTACCTTACATATTTTATATATTTCAATATATTCTGAATAAAAGGCCATTCTTGTACCTCATCTTTAATGAGCCAATATTTTTCTTTATATTAAAAGATGTGATTAAATAGCTTACCATATGCATACAAATATGAAAAATGAGGTTCTGAGAACGCGTTTTATTTACATATTTCCCTTTTAAAAAATCTTCAAGTAATAAAACACCTGCGAAATAACACTGAAATATTGATTGGCCTGTCTTTTACATGTAGTAGGGAACCTTTTAACCTACATGTAGACACTCTCTGTTTATAGTATAATATATGGGCCATGTTTTATCTAGTAGATTCTGACTACCACAATGACCTTAGATCTTGAAGGCCTTTAAATGGTATATCCATTTAAATTTCCTTAAATTTTCAAGAACAACCAATTAGTAAATTATACTTCCAGGAGTGGAAATTGTTCACATCCAAATGAAATTTTAAACCTTGCCATTTTTATTTTCATTTATAACATTAATCAATGAAATATCATATGATATGATATATATGCCGGTAGGTAAAACCTTAAAGATATTTACCACACATAAATATATATATATTCATACACGGTAACACCCAGTCAAGAAAGATCTGAAGACCTTAAAACAACATGACAGCTCTATCAACTAATAATAAGTGTGTTTAATCCGAAGGACACTTTAAACTGTAATATTGAAAGGCAAGTCTTGAATCGAACAGTTAAATGTCTGACTTCAGTTTCATGAAATTTCTTTCCTGAAGTTGAATTTCTTTGTAGGAAAAGCAATACCCTTGAACTAGAAACATTTTAACTATCCTAATTATACAAGAAATCAAGCGCCCAAAATATATACCATATAAACATTTATGTATAATATACATAATATATTTATAGATGTATATTATATCTCAATGCAATTATAAGTATATATCCTAGTGAAATAGTCAGGTGTTAAAATAAATTTTAAATATCTCTTGATCAATTTTTTATCAATGCTTTATATAGGTATCTTATTCAATCAATAGACCATGCACTTAACACTATTACAAAATTTGCATATACATATGTATACAGGTACATGAAATCTTGTATTTTTAATTAAATTTTATACACGAATTACAAGAATTCATATCCTGAACAATCTAAAATTACTAGTACTGATGTTTGATTAAATGATATTTCTACATTTGAAATGTAAGCTTTATTTTATTTTATTTTGCAACAATTCTGAATCAAGTTTAAGCACACAGGGATCTTAATGTGGGATAAAAGCAGTACTACTCGGAGAACGGACATGGTCAAGCAGGTGACCTATACCTTTTTAAGTATTAACATCTGATTGACGAGTCAAATCCTGGCCATCTGAGACAGTGAAAGATCAGTGCGCTATCCATTGTGCCACCCGGCCACCAATTTCTACATCTTTTTACCCTTTTCACACATTACATATATACACACCATTGACAATTCATTATTAGTTGTAATTTAAAGTCAGGTTTTGTCAAAAAAAATATACTTACCCGTCTTGTTGGTGAAGCTGCCCCTGAGTGAGTTTCGACTGAAGATGTGCGGGACTTGGATGTACTTGGCCGTGTGTACCGACTCCCCGGACGACTGAGGATGGTCGACACACTTGACATCGGCCGATGACTTCCTCCCGTCATTGGTCGCCCCGACGACTCCAACAATGCCAGTTCTTCTTCCGTTTCCTCTTTGATGATCCCGATCTGTTGGTCATCATCCTGTAGAGGTTCAGGCTCCGACACAGATTTAACGGGAACCTTATTTCGGGGCTTGGAATGTCGACACTCTCGACCACCAGTCTCTGTTTGTCCTCCTTTATCCATTTGAAAATGATGAAATAAAGTAATAAAAAGACTATACTGTATTGCCTTACTTACACAGCGAAGTGTGGTTTTATATTATAATCCGACGAATAAGATATGTTTATCTCTTTTATGTAGACGAATGTGATATAATATCCCATACATGCCACCACCGAACACACATCAAGAATTCACTTCAAGTTCAGTATTAGATATTAAAATGTCTTCAGTCAAAGATATTACATATCACCATTGATATCTTCATCCTAAAAATCCATTACTTAATCCAGCTCGACGCTTCAACATTTAACAAAGTAGAAGAGAAACTTGTTATAACAATATATATAAAAACTCCAACTGTTTGCACATGATTTAAGGTGTTCACAACCGTAGAATTGTATTCCTTATCAGAAAAGTAAATCCCGTTTAAATATCCAAGGTGAGCGACAGTTTTACTGGGTATATATACATGTCACATAAGTGTTATCCGTCTCATTCACCTGTAAGTGGTGTGTGTATAACTCTATGTATATCTATTCACTTTGAAAAGGTATAATTAGATATAAAGTCCGGAATTCTAAATTCCCTAGATCTCCGTACTGGATCTCTCACGAAACACACGGTTAATCAAATAGATGTTATTATATGTGAGGCAGATCTAAATAGGCATAGGCTATTTAATCTATAATTATCCGACCACTGTTCGACTTTGTCAGTAATGAATCACTGCCGATGATATTATCCGAACATCAATATATCCCGACTTGGCTGGCTTCATTTTAGTAAGCACTAAACATACATATTCTGAATGGAATGTGTGACATTTGCAGGAATGAAACCTGTCACTATAAATCCCTGCATTTTCAGAGCATGTTCACTTATTACATTAGTGTTCAGCCTGTTTGCCAATCTATGCTAGGGAACTTGTGAATATATTATGGCTTGGCGACATAAAAGGCCACATTCTAGATTATTTCTATAGGTCTCCACAAACACAGTAGGGCATGTCCAAGTAAATAAATTGTCAAACAACAGACTCCCCTGTGTCTGCAGTGAAATTGCTTTCTTTTCATTACAAAAGACCGTGTTACACAGGAAGCTACCCTTGGCTGGACAGATCAATGAACGAGACAACGTTTAATACCGACATGACTTTATAAGTTGCTATGGACGCCGTGTCAGATAGAAGGATTATGATTTCCGATTAACTATCATATTCAAAACTTGTAGAATTTGTTTTAGGAAAGCTAATACAGTTTGAACACCATTTACGTTTTTGTTTCATACCAGCATTGATCTGCAAACTCAGTGCCAAACGTTAGCATGTGCGTCTACAAGAGCAGACGAACTTTTCAAGAAGGATTGTTCTGATTGGTCAATTTTGTACCAATCAAATGTTACTATTAGATTTTGCTCGAAGGATTTTAAGGCGAAGGGCGAAGGACAAGGAGGACACAACAAATCACACGTGCTATTTTTCAAGAGAATTTACTTACAAAACAAATACTTTTATCCTAAACATGGGCCGAAGAGGAAGAACATCATCTCCTATGTCCAGGTTCGATATATCAGACCGAAAAATACACGTCTGTTTATGCATCAAATGTTAAATTGTAAAGTTACATCAGCTGTTCTGGGGCACCCTTTTGCGCAGACGATTTTCCTATGTTGATTATTTATTTTTCAGTGCCAGAGCACGGCAATATATCTATTTTCGCTTTAAAATTGGCACATGTTTGATTTATATTCTCAGAGACTCGTGATTAAGAGCTTGTACTTGCTTTCGGCACGGCCACGGGTAGGCTAAAGGTCAATTACGCAACGCCGGAGGGACGGGGGGAGGGGGGTATTTTATATAAAGAACACCCGACGTTGCGTAAGCATTACCTTTGGTCTTAACTACGATCCACATAATCACAGCCTCATTAATGTTTTAGTTATCCTCATCAGTTTAGCATAAAATAGAAATATGGTTATATATATGTTACAGACATGAATGATATCGGAATACTTGTGGGAAACTTTCTATGCTAATTAATAAATGATTCATTTGTAAAGTGATCTGTCAGTGCTATATTGTACAATAACCCAGGAGGGGATTCTATTGCAGTTCCCTGTCTATCATTAGCACCATGATTTACTGTATTGCCAAATCACTGTTTCTTGACTCAGAATAGATGAAAATGCGTTATTAATCATCCTTATATTTTCCCACACTTGTAACATATGTAGATCAATTACTTAATGGAGTTTTTTTTACAAGTATAGGAGAATAAGGCTGTGTTGGTTGTCAACAGCAGGGTTCCTCGATTTCCTCGAAGTTTCTAATGTTCCCGGTTCAAATCCTGGTCTGGCCTTACATTTATCCCCTCCTGTTCCAGTAGTGCCTAGCTGAGACCTATTACCTAAATTATTTCAAGTGTAACAGGAGATTGAAAAATGCATGACGAGATCAGGGATCAAACCCTTGACTCTCCAAACTTTAAATGGATGCTCTACCAAATTACCAAATGAGCTACCTGAGCTGGTCGCCGATGATCAAACCAGACCAATTCCATAACATTCCTCCCTCTTGTTCTAAGTCTTTGCCCCCAAAAACACAACTATTAACAACCCAGGTTCGAGTATCCCCTTGTTAAGCATACACCCAATGCTTGAAACAAGGGTTGGTAACAGGAAATTGAAAATTGAGCTAGACCTGGTCTCTACAATCTAGACGGACGCTCTACCAATTGAGCTACCTGGTTGCCCACAATTGACCCAGTCCAGTTCAATTTTCTGCTACACAAGTATTCAAGCGCATAGTAAATGCATAGAACCTGAACTTCGGTTGCAAGTAGTGTTGTCTACGGGGGTGACTACTAAGGATAAAGAGGGAGGAATGTAGTGAAGCAAGACTGGGTTGATTGTGGGTGACCAGGTTCTGAGACCTGGTAGAACTTTCGTCTGGTGTTTGGAGGGTCTCGGGTTCAAATCCAGGTCTGGCGCTGCATTATTTTTCCTGTCCGCTAGGCTTAAGATATGTTGAAGATTATGTTATATTCTGTCTAACACTGTTTAACCCTCTGCAATTCCTGTCAAATATTGTACACAGTAGCCTGAGCTTGTTTTATCCATCTTTGATCACTTTATCAATTTAATATGCGATATGTTGTGTTACAGGAGGTCTTCCCCTCCCCCTGCTCCACGCCAGTCATTGCCAGCCCGTGCTCCCCCAGCAGCCCCCATGATGGCTGGTAGCCAGCCCAGACAGCCAGGAATGATGGCCCAGATGGCTGCTACTGCTGGAGGCGTGGCAATAGGATCCACTGTGGTATGTTAATTGTTCATCGCAGGGACAAAGTATTCGGACATTTCATTGTGTTGGCACTTCCAATGAAATATGCAAATTTCGGTGTCATCTGGTCAACGCAAAGGGGATGATTTCAGTATTTCAACGTTCCAATTTCAAAAAAAAAATTGAGTCTGACATGGGAACTGTACCTATGATATGAATATGTTAGTGTAAACAAGTTTATATAACATTCTATATATCAATTTGTTTTCACTTATAGTTCAACGGGGAGTTGCTTGGGATATACATATATATGTAAATTAATAACTAGTTAATTTAAGTTCATAAAACTTCACTGAATAAAATCACATCGAACTATAACACACCCAGGGAAAATTCTGGAATTTGAGTCATTTCAGCAATTTTTAGTTAATATCAAAATTATGAGGGACCATTTGGTGTAAAAATTAAAACAAAGAGGGGTCAATTTCAGTTTGAAGGGGTCAATGGCCCCATTCAGGATTATCCATGCACATGAAAATTATGTCGACACTGAAGTGATGTGCATCTGCACACCAGTTTTAAACATGATAAGCTGGAATTTGTAAAAAAACAAATCTGCCTTTTAGGGTCATGTGGTTGGTCACGCTATCACAGGAGGTGGTGGGGGTCAATCTGCACCCCAGGAAGTTGCCCCCCAACAGGCTGCAGGCCAGCCTGCATACAACCAGCAGCAGATGAGCCAGCCCTGTGAATATGAGATGAGACAATTCTTTGAGTGCACCCAGACACAGAGTGACCTCTCAATGTGCACAGGAATCAACGAGATTCTGAAAGACTGCAAGCTCAAATACAGTAAGATAAATATAATCTATTTTTGCCTTGATTATGATTCTATTGAATACTTAGAAATTATGGACTTTCGTAGAGGTGAATATATGGATATATGTACCTGGAAAAGAGATATTGATCAATGCAAAGTCGTGGTCGGTTATAACTTTTTAGATTTACATAATAACATATTCACTGAATTTAAAAGAACAGTGTTCCTTATTTAGATGTGCAGTTCTGCTGATTTTTTCATAAATCAAAGTGAAAAATAAGGATACTGTCTTGACAAAAGTGTTGCATTTATCAGAGGGCATTGTGACATTACAATTTAGGGGGGTGCAATATAGAGATTACTGAACTGTTTCTAAAAATATTAACACTTAAGTCAATATCACAAATCACCAACATCCATGTGATTATTATCAAAGATATTGTGTCATCTTATAATTGTCACTCCGGTTCTACAATATTTACATTTTTGGGGGGAAACTTTATAGCACCCCATGTCAGATACCTACTGGCCAACTATCATCGCCCTGGGCCTCCTGGTTATTCAGAAGGAGTTGTTAAAAGGTTTTTACACATTTGATGCCTGTACCCTTAAAAGTAGGTCCAGGTCATTTATTTTGAGGAAAGTTTATATTACCACCTCACAACATACTACTGGCCAAATATCCTCACCATATGCTATGTTAAAATTGAATATGTTACAGCATTTCATTTTTAGGTCACCTGAGACAAAGTCTCAAGTGACCTATTGCGTTCGCCTTTTGTCCGTCGTCCGTCGTGCGTCCGTAAACAATTTACATTTTCGACTTCTTCTCCAAAACCCCTGAACCAATTTCAATGAAATTTTGTAGGGACCTTCCATGGACAAAGGTCAACAAAATTGGTTGCCGGTTTAGTCCTAAGCCCCCAGGGGCCCGAGGGGCGGGGCGGGGCCAAAAAGGGTCAAATTGACTAAAATTTCAAAAATCTTCT
>NW_018404023.1:442026-452573 GCF_002113885.1 Mizuhopecten yessoensis
TTTGAATATTACATGTTAATAACTTGATTGGAATTATAACCTTGAATTGACAGTTTGATACTTTGAAAATTTTGAGCCAGCCCTACCCCCAAGGGCTGTAGGGTGGGGCTCAAAGGAGTCAGTGTGCTAAAATTTCTTCATTTTCCTTGTTAAGAATTGGAGGTGCTAGTTTCAAATCCTTTTTAGTCTGAAATCTGTATGCTAGATATTGAGTAAGGTGGTTTTATTGTTTTTTGTCACTTTGAATAATATTTCTGTTCATGTTAAAAACAAAATCAACTCTCTGTATAAATATATCAGGTGACCGTTAAGGCCCATGGGCCTCTTGTTAATATAAAGTACATCTTGTGTGTTTGTTATTTTCAGATATATAATGTACACTAAAGATGAGGGGCGATATTGGACAAGGCAGTTTCCGTAGTGTGGCAGGATATTTAGAGAGAGTATATATGATATGGAAGGACATGAACTCAGGCATGGAAATGTAAAATGGATATATATTTAAGTTGTTTTCAACAGATATGATATTTTCTGTGATGCTTTTAATTGTCTTTTCCTCTGATGTACAAATAATAGACTTGGAATCAACAGATAGAATTAACATCATCCAACGTAAATGTACACATATCTAATTAAAGGTTGATAATTTGGTGCAGATTATTTTGTTATTAATCAGATTCCATCAGACTTTCAAGTTTTGAATAAAATGATTTTAATGTGTTTTTGCTTTGTGGTCTTGTTTTTGAGCACCCAAGACAACAACAATGATAAGAGAAAACTTGGCAGAGGATGTGCACAGTGGTCCAGCATCATGTACAGATATTTAGCTAAGCACTTGCCAGTACAGATATGTAGCTAAGCACTTGCCAGCTAAGTTATTGGCTGTATTTACTAGCCTCAACATTTCTGTCAATTACTTACCCAGAGGACATTTAAACTGTTAGCACACTGAAGCGGAAAATTCATTAGCCAAACAAACAATATTTGGTGTTTCCAGTAATCCTACCCATCCTAAATTTTTGTGCTTTACCCTTAAATTGACAATTTTCGAAGAAGCACCGTTAAAGTTAGGTTCACTCTCCTATATAAACCATATAGAATTATTTGTTAAAATAAAATGTGTTACCTACTTACCTGAAATGTTTCCAACGTGTTACAGGAAACCTACATTTTTAGCTCACCTGGTCCAAAGGACCATGGTGAGCTTATGCCATACCGCAACGTCCGTCGTCCGTCCGTCAACTTTTTCTTAAAAACGCTACTAGTCCTGAATGTCCAAGTAGATTTTGACTAAATTTGGACTGTAGCATCCTTAGGCAAAGGGGACTCAATGTTGTATAAACGGTGGGTGTGGCCCCCCTGGGGGCAGAGAGGTGGAGCCCAATAGGGGAAATAGAGGAAACACCTTTAAAATCCTTCTTCTATCAAAGGGATTAAGGGATTTTATCCTAATTTAGTCTGGAGCATCATTTGGCCAAGGGGACTCAATTTTGTACAAATGGTGGGTCTGGCCCCCCTGGGGGCTGAGGGTGGGGCCCAATAGGAGAAATATAGCAAATTCTTTAAAATCCTTCTTCTGTAGGAATGAAGGATTTGTTCCATATTTGGTCTGAAGCATACTTTGGTGAAGGGGAACCAATTTTGTATAAACGGTGGGTCTGGGCCGCTAGGGGCCTGAGTGGCGGGGCCCAATAGGGGAAACATACCAAATTATTCTTTAAAAACCTTCTTCTGTAGGAATGAAATGTTTTTGTCCAAATTTGGTATGAAGCGTCCTTGGGTGAAGGGAACCAATTTTGTATAAATGGTGTGTCTAACCCCCCTGGAGGCAGAGAGGCGGGGCCCTATAGGGAAAATAGAGGTAAAATGTTTAAAATTCTTCTTCGACCATCGGGATCAAGTGATTTTATCCTTATTTAGTCTGGAGCATCCTTGGGCGAAAGGGTCTCAATTTTAGATAAACGGTGGGTATGACCCACCTAGGGGCATAGGGGTGGGGCTCTGTTTGATGTTTGTTCTCGCTATACTTAAGTATTGGATGGATCTTTCTGAAATTTCATATGTTCTTACAGCACGTCCTACCATGGAGTGCTATATCTTTACTTTATACCAATTATTTTAAACATATTCAGGTGAGCGAAACAGGACCTCTGGGCCTCTTGTTTTGTCTGGCCTTACACTAAGTTTGCTGTTCATGAAACCATTCTAGCCAAGGGGTCACAATTATATACAAGATGATAACTTCTACATAGGGATCATACAAAATTCAAACTTTGCCCCAGTGGATGTAAGGAATCCATCAATCTTTGGAGTGGTCCACTATAGGTCAAGGTCACCATTGCTAAAATAGAATTTTGTTTGGTTGCTCGAGAACAATCCTAAAAATCCAAGTTTGGTGTGCGGGCTGCCCAAGTGGATGCATCCGCCAGAGGTCAAGGTCACTTGCTAAACCTAGAATTTAGTTTCTCTGGATAATGACTTGAAAACCAATATCACACAAAGCTCAGACTTAGTGCATGGATAGCCCTAGTGGAACCTTTTGGTTTTGGGCATTGTCTGCCATAAGGTCAATGTCACTGCTGCAAAAGCAGTATTTTGTTTCAATTAGTTGTGCTTGTCAGGGTGATAACCTATTGGAAAATGACCATCAAGAACTGGGCTTGAGCACAAAATCTGAGTTTGAACATGAGAACAGCTTCATGAATACGGGCCCTGGTTCTCGGTTTATGAAGTAGTGTTGTACCATAACTTGAGCTTTACTTGTCAGAACAGCCCTGTTAACTTCAGAACATGATTTTGTGTTTTACCACTAGTAGTACATCGTGTTTGAACTGATCTACTACCTTGAAACACAAAGTAATGTTACTAAAACAGACCAAGGCCTGTTTTCATGAAACAATTCTCATGCTCAAGCATGGATTCTGAACTCAAACCAATTTGAATCATGTAATATGATCAAAAAGTCGAGTGTACAAATTGAAATTGGTCAAATCATGTAATATGATCAAAAAGTTGAGTGTAAATATGAGTGACACCACACAATGGAATAAGCTCACTTGCCCCAAACTCACCTAAAAATCACAAGAGGGCATGTTTGTACTATTTTTTTACACTGTTATACTGTCGATCAGGTCAATCTGTTTGTTTACAACTAACTGGCAGGGACAACAAAAAAACAATCAACAGATAATGGTTCCAATAATTTATTTATCAATTATCTGGGATTTTGAGATAAATTCAAAATTGAAGTTTGGTTGAGCAGACACATACTGATGGTTGTTTTCAGTGAACCTTTTACATATCTTTAAAAACTCAACTGAACTGTGGTGTTCCTGACAATTCATTACGACACCTTTAGTGATATGAAATGTTAAAAGTGAAAGGAACGGCTAACAGATCCTAGTCATTCTGAATATATAAATATATGTATGTAACGATATGTTCTAACATGTATGTAGTATCCAAGGTGACACTACCGTCAGTAACCTCACCCTGACTGGATCATACACAGCTGTACTGAGCTATAACTGCTATTAATTTTAAAACTTCAGATGCTCATGTGGTAGAGCTTTGCATCTGCTGAAAGTTTATTTTATAGTAAACTGTCGAGAGGTAAACATGATAAGTACTCAACACTTGTTTGAAACTTCTGTTAATTCATGTGTGACATAAAATGTATATATATATTTATCCGCTGATTACAAAAATATTTGTGTTTTCGAACATCAAGTCACACACACAATCATTCAAAAAGTATATATTCGTACCAACATAATTTTGTAGAAATAAGAAGAGAAAGATAATAGGAAGAAGTGATAGGTTTCTACTAAAACATCAGGTACTCGACACTTTCTGTACATATATACAACACATCCGTACCTCACTAATATCGGACACGCGACTTGTACAGTTGACTATCATGATTACTGTATACAACATACATATTTACATAATTAATATTTACAATATTTACATCTTTGGTTTTGAGATCATGATGAATTGAGTTAAAAAATATATATGTATATTGAGACTGAAACATGGAAGAGTAATATGTTGGTTGTTTCATACCAAAAGATTCGGTACTAGAACCTGCCATTTACACTTTCTATTGAAGTGGCCAATGCAGACCAACTGTGATGAATCATACCGTAATGGGTTATTTATGCAGTTATTTTTTTCGCAATTTTGACCCAAAATTAGAAAATGAGAAATTCACACAGGTTATAACTTCGCGATCTTGACATGTGAATGAACCCAAGTGTCAAATTGCCAAATACATTATTTGCTTTATTACAAAATATTTAGCTAAAGAGTATTTTATCAAACAAATCATCGATAAAACTTTTAAATGTGCAATATAATCTATTTTCAGACATCTTGTAATTACTCTTCATGTAAATGAATCATTACAGCCACATGCTCGCCATTTCATTGAGACATTATATACAGTTATGAAGCTTATTATCAGGGCTCATTTTTACGCTTGTCACATTATTCTGCAGATCATATTATGACGATCACGTTATTGACCCACGAAATCACGGAAATATCCTGCTCTACGATATGTGAAATTCATCCCTGAAAAAATGAGCATTGCGATGACTACAGAAATGACTGGTGAAGATGAGCTATATCAAATTATTTTCATTTATACACATTTAATGTAACGGTCAGTTGGTATTCATTACCAACACTTGCGACACTTAAATGACAGAGATACATATCCCAAAGTAATTTCAAAAACTTAATTTAAATTCTTATTACAAACGAGTTCAAATAGTTTTCCATTTTTTTTTATAGTCCTAAATGTATAAAATCTGATGCATGCACATTAATTGCAGTTGGCTTTCAAGTACAGTATCTTGTGTAGCATGCTCCTTAAAAAATACGATACTTTCAGGAGCTTCATCGTTATATTCCGTCTTTGCGTATTGCAGAGTTATCTTTTATTGTTACGTCATTGGTTTGTGTGAGAAAATTACGTTGTTTTCTCAAAAATTTATGACGTTACTCTCACAAACAAATGACGTAACAATAATTTTTTCCACACGAGAGAAGATAACTCTGCAATATGCAAAGACGGAATAGAAATGAGGATAGAATAAGTGAAAATAAAATTACTGCAAAGAAAGAAATTTGCCCCATAACAGAATAAGATGAGATTAATTGCTTACAGTTTCAGTGGGGTAAACATTAAATTTGTTAAGACAAAATAAGGTTTGAACAAACTTCATGATGAATCATTCATACCAACTCTACTGCTCAATTTGATTATTGCCCAATGAACACCAATACGTTATTCCAAAAATGACGTCTTGAAAAATAATGGTTAATTTTATGTAAAACAAAAGTCATCGACTTTTTTAAAAATAACAAATTTAGTTAATAATAGAAAAAGTTGACAAATTTTCTTTTTAATTCACTAAAAAATATAACTGTCAAAGCAAAATTTGTCTTGTGTGTAATTATAAGAAGCCTGTTTAAAATCTACAAAAATTCAATCAACATACATTTTTTTCTCTGAAAATATTCTACCTAATAAATTATTGGTACAGTATTAACGATTTAGCTGCCATTTTGTTTCATGATCAATTGTAAAATTGTCTTTAATACCCACTCTGTGGTGAACCGGTTCAATTCTTTACCATCCGATTTCATAAATGTTTCTGAACTGAAGATTCTCCATCAAAACCTATGGAATTAAGGAAAATTTGCTTAAGTTAAGACTTTTCCTTAATTTCAGCTACATATGTGCCAATGGAAAAACTTCAGTTAAGGAATTTCCTTAAGTTAGGGAACATTCATGAAACTGGGCCGACTGGAAGCTTTTAGCTCTTTGGCAGAACTGGTCAGAGCACTGACTGCCTGGGTAGCTACATGCAGTAAGCACAGCCTCATTTTGGAAAGTTCTGTTCAGCCTGACTGGTAGGAGACTAAAACACCTGACAGTAGTACTCAGTCCTCGCCTGCAGTCCGAGCAAGTGTTCAACGAGTTTTTCTCAAGCACTGCGAGTCCTTGTTAGGCATCATTTTATGACACTGCCACTAAGTTACTCTGAAAAGACAAAAGAACACATCAAAGAAGAGTAAGGATTCCTGTACCACTGCCAAAAACTGTAACTAAGTATTGGAGACTGTTCTTTCTCCCATAACCACTATAGGTTTCCTCACTCCCGACTCATTGGATAGACCTACTAGGAGTGGGTAAACAGTTTTGGTAATCCACTAGTGGGTAGCACCCTGGACGTGATTTCATTGGTCAACCTTCTAATTATGACGTCAAGTAACAATTGCTTTGCGAAGTCATCTGCCATTGTGACGTCATAGTTCATGTCACTGTTCCCCGATCATCAATAGGAATAAGATATTCCCACGAGAAACATAAGGTTTTTCTAGATATATTATATGAAAATTGTGGGAAAAAAATGTCCCCAAAACTCGTGATGGATGCTAATCATGTTAATCTAACTCTCGTTAATCAATTTTCAAATGTAAAAGACACTCGGTAAACCTTGTGTCTTTATACAATTTGAAAATTAACTAACTCGAGTTAGATAAACATGATAACCAACCACCACTTGTTGGGGGACCTCTATTTCCAGCATGACTATGGCTTAGATAAACATTTATGAAAAGAAAACCATACATTGCGTGACTTTAATGGAAAATGATAAAGATGTAATAAACAAAATATAATCAACAAAGTATCCTTAGTATAAACAAAAACACTGGGGCTAAAACCAAATTTGAACCCTAAACTTCACACTGCTAAACTGTCACTCTAACCGATTGCACTACCTGGTCAACGTAAGTGACCTGGCCCAATATTCTACATTTATATCAAAATGGAAGTTAAAGGGAGGTTACTGCATATAGGATAAACAACGATGCCATGGGACATGGATCCCTGAGTACTGGTAAGGTATCAAGGAAAATAATCTGACCCCCTCAACAACCTGGTAGATTCATTATTCTTTTGTGAATTAATAATGATAATAATTAATAACAATTTGAGGTTCTTATACCGCTTTATCACAACCTAGTTCATAGGACGTCTCAAAGCGGTTCGCAAATTATTATCTGTGGTTATAGGGCCTTTGCAACCAGCCAATATCTTTCTCAACTCCCTCGGGAGCATACAGCCGGTGCTGCCATTTCGGCACTCACAGCTACCATTCAACAATTCTCGCACTGCCCAACCACATACTCATTTACAGCTGAGTAGGCTGGAACAAGCGGAGTAAAGTATCTTGCTCAAAGATACAACACAGTGCTGTGCTGAGACTGAAACCCACAACCCTTCGGTCACAAGCCCGGCGTCCTACCACTAGAGTTCTGTGCCTCCAGACAGGCACTACTATAAAGGGCACCTGTATCTCTGTCGCCAAGATTTTCAATATAGTTTTTATATTACTGTGATTTCTTGCATTACATGCATGGCCAAATATTATTACAAAATAGAATCAAACAATGAGTTTTTAGTAGATTTTCTTCATACAGTTCTGTATATATTTCATACCATGGTGTGTATCTGTCAAGCTTGCATTTTCACTTTTCAAAATCCTATTTTCAGCAATAAAAATACCTTTAATAGATTTCCAATGTACTTGTCTGTGAAACCAGGGATTTTCTTTAAATCTTCATACTGAAATATAAACAAACAATAAACAAATGATATTTCACCCCAAACATTATCAATCCTAAGAAATCATGTAATGGTTCAATACGGCACGGATACAGGTAATTGTCATGTGATATCTAATAATTACTATATACGTGTCTGTGATATGGGTTGTTGTGCAAGCATGATACTACTAGCTGTGCATAGGCCATATCCCAGACCAATCCATATCTGCCCATCTAACTTCCTGTTGAACACTTTTCAGAAAAATCACACCTCAAACTGGTAGTGTACACACTGCATATCTGTCTGTATATATGCTATTCTGTTCATAGTGTTTTATTAAAAGTAGAATGTGATTGTAGTTAAGTTTGTGAAATATCAATTTTCTGCCAGTTTTAAGCTCGTGAAATATCAATTTTCTGCCAGTTTTAGGTAGCAGTGTACAGTAGAGGGTTGTGGCCATGGGTGATATTTTTGTTAAATGGCTAACCTCTGTATAATGATATGTAAAAAAATTATAAAAATAAAACTGTACTAAAATTGGTATAAGCATGATGAAGTGGGCTATGTGAGCTTCACATTTGTAAAAAAGAAAGAAGATTTCTTTGGTTCGAGAATAAAATTTTGGCCATAATACGAAAGGGTGCGTACACATGAAAAGCTAGCTTTACAGGAGGTAAAATTTTGACAACAGCACACGACGCAAAATTGCAAAAAATCAAGTTCTACAATTTTACTGCGACCCAGATAATTCTGCAACCAGGTAGGTAATCTTTAATTTCAGACAGAGCTTAGGAAAAAAATTAGTACTTGCGGGGGCCAAATTTTGGGTTAAAAATAGCATTTTTTGGCATTTTTTGGTAATTTTTGATGTGGTAACCATGTTGTGTAGGGTAAATCCGCTGTGTTTACATTTCCTCGACATGTGCCTTGTTTATCAGAGTCGGGCCATTTCTACTGTATTCTGCTACCTTAAGCTCGTGAAATATCAATTTTCTGCCAGTTTTATGTGTAATGGCTTATACTTTTGATGTTTTAGAACAATATATGATAAAAAAAGTTTCCATAAGACCATTTCCATATCATACTGTATCAGCTCTCGACCAATATCAGTCCTTGGGTTAATATACTGTTTTTTTGGTTAGTGTCTCATAAGCACATGTCTTCATACAACCTTGGCTGTTGCAAGGATGTTAAAATGTTAACCCTTTCACCCCTATGTAACTTTAGTAGACTCTACCATGCATTGTTACAGATGAATNCCCCCCCTCCCAACCCCGACCCCCAACCTCAAAAAAAAAATGTACCAATTGCTTTATTTCATGAATTCTTGTTAACTTTAAATCCATTTTTAAGTAAAAAGAACTGATTCTTAATGATATGTTTTTTTGTGATATAAAAATGCAGAAAAATCAAGTGAAAATAATTGTTTTTCATATAAAATAACAAACGAAGATATTTTTATTCACCGACAATGAAAAGAAAGGTCGTGGATTTAATTCTGGAAGCAGTTTTTTCGAGTCCTGGGGACATATTCATGAAACCATTCTCATGCCCAAACATAGACTCTGTCCTCAAGCACGTTTTCTTGTTTCAGTGATAAATTAATAAAAATTAA
This sequence comes from Mizuhopecten yessoensis, assembly GCF_002113885.1. Taxonomy (NCBI): domain Eukaryota; kingdom Metazoa; phylum Mollusca; class Bivalvia; order Pectinida; family Pectinidae; genus Mizuhopecten; species Mizuhopecten yessoensis. The sequence continues at coordinate 451,269 of NW_018404023.1, forward strand.
ATTTTCTGTCAATTATTTGCTAGAATTTTGGAGAGACTTTTAAAGCCAAATACCATTTTCAATAGTTCAACTTGACTATTTTTCCCAATGAAATCTGTGCTTGAGCAGAAGAATGGCTTTTCATGAATACAGGGCCCTAGGCCCTTATTCATGACAGTTCTCATGCTCAAGCATGGATTCTGTGTTCAAACCAACTTTCTTGTTAGTCGCTTAAATCATGTCAAACGATCAAAAAGTCAAATGTAAACATTGAAAAACAGTATTAGGCTTTAAGTCTCAGAAATTAGGCTTGAGCACAAAATCCATGCTTGAGCATGAGAACGGTTTCATGAATACGGGCCCTGCACTCCTTGTTCAGCGAGGACAACAGAGTTCTTGTGTACTTTTCTGATAATGTTATAGTCTTTGTCTAGAGAACATACAAATCCAGCATACTTCCTTACATTTGAAAAAAGACCATATGCCTCCCGCCACTCAAAGATGAGCTTCGCCCGCTTGACTCCTACTGTTTGTAGTGACTGGAGATCCTTGACTGTCGATGTGTTGAGTCTGGTTAGGAATTCCTCATCTGCGTTAAAAACAACATTTCAAATGAAAATAAACTTATAATGAAATAACAGAAAGGTTACAAAAGGTTACAAAGCTATACCTCTACAAAGCCATTGATCTTGATGTCCTAAAAGTGACATATATACTACAAAACATCTAGATATATTACATAGTTCTCATAGGTTTTTATATAGAGGTTTGAACTTTGACCCCTTGTTTGACTTTGACATTATATTACAGAGATTTCTGTTTGGCATTGGACATATCACAAAGTCATAATACACAATCAAATTTATGAAGTTTTGACACACATGATAATTTGTCACAGACAGCACCAAAGTGCAAGAAATTTCAGTCTGTTCGCCCTCTGATGGTATAATAAATTTGAATCAAGGTGACACAGAGGTCAAATTAGTTAGGAACTTACTTATAGACATCTGTAAGTCTATAGAGCCGCAGGAATCGTCTGTTTTTGGACTCTTTGTGTCTGTAAAGAAACAGGTGTCATTTATTGCATGACCTGATCAGAAACGTGTTTTTATGAGAAAATCTATATTTTCATGTAAGATGACCTCTAGTCAGCAACATCAAGTTTAAGATAAACAATATCTGTACATTGTTGGATTTTGTTCAGAACATAAATACTAAATTTAAATTTTGAACTCCTTAAAGTTATAACCATACATTTCTGACTTCTTACTGTGTAATCGTTGCATCATATTATCCATTCTTCCATGCATGCAAGTTTGCCCCCCC
>NW_018404023.1:452659-465122 GCF_002113885.1 Mizuhopecten yessoensis
CACCCCCACCCCCAATATATGATTCATGTTCCCCAACCGACCCGAGCAATTTTATCTCACTCATCCCATTCGAACATGCCAAAAATTTTAAGCCTCTTCATGAAACCTCTCTATTTCATAGGCAGGTATGAAAATCAAATTTTAATCCCATATTATTATTATTGTTTGAAATACCTACAAATATATCTGGTAATGAAAAAGTGAATACAATTGGTCTGAATAACCATGCTTGGTTTTACTCATTTCTCACCGAAACAAGATTTTGAGCTTGAGCAAAGAATTTGTGTTTGAGCATGAGAGCGGTTTTGTGAATACAGGCCCAGTTGTCTTGTAGAAAAGCATTTTTTTTACTCACCTAGAAGCCTGGAGGAGCTTGCTGAGGACCTGAAGCCCTTCTTGAAGACTCGAGGCTGGGCTGCAAACAGGGGACTACAGCTGATGTCATTTTCACTCTTCTGTCGCTTCAGCTTTGATTTTTTCGTTTTCACAGGGGAAGCATTTGTCTTGTCTAAGGAAATCAAGCAACAAAGTTAAATCTCAACGCAAAAGGAAGTTCTCTTATTCATATAGCATACACCTGTTTGTAAATGTCTGTACATGTACCTTACACCTAGTGCAGGTGAATAGACAGGTGGGGTAGGGATACTGTTAGTTGGATCCTTTCAGTCTGAATTTGAGGGGGTGCCACGATATATCGTAGCATATCGTATCACGACACTATCTTGTGTATCGTATCAAATTGTTTTGTTTGTCTGCATCGCAGAGCAGTACTTCAATTATCAATCAATTTTTATCAAACTCTAAAAAAAATGTACTTGTATTTTTGAATCCTTCAATACAGGTATGGTCCACTGTGCAGTCATACCCAAAAGTACTAGAAGTTATACAAAAATATGTTTCGAAAGTATTAAGTATTGAAGTCTATGACAAAACTCCTATGTTATGAAGTTGACCTTTTAAGCAAATATTTGTATTGTGATATGTATCGTATCGAAAGCATGGTATTGTATTGTGAGATATGCATATCGTTGCAGCCCTACTGAATTGAGCTACATTGCAAAAAAAATTGAAAAATGTCTGTAAGACATGAATGCCCCATATAAAGCAACCGTGACCTTGGAACCCTGAAACACAACGATGTCCGATGTTCATTTGTATACTCATACTTGACCTTTGTATACAGTTTGACGAAAATCTGTGAAAGAATGAAGTTGCTAACTGTTAACATTGAATCAGGACGGACATTGGCAACTCTATATGCCCCCCCTTTTTATTATGGCGGGGGGCATAAAAACCTATACATGAAGGTAAGGTTTGTTTTTTCGTATGGGGTTTAATATCCTCACAACAGCTGGTGTCAAGCTTTATAGGAAGACAACACCGAAAATAAGGACAGAGTTGACAGGAGAACAAAGAAAAGATCCAATTTGGTACAATGGGGGCAACAGATAAATTCTTGATTTTTTTTTTAGTGTCCCTTGCAAGAAGACACCAAAGTCCACGATTCTGCAGGCACTTCAACGATAGTTGCCACTTACAACATGCTGTGGGGTACTACAGGTCTATTCTTAACATGATTCTTCCATGGGTCCCTGTATGTGACTGACAGGGTTTTATATATATACATACACTCAAGTATCCTGTAAAGGAGGTTATACATACCCACAAGTATAGGGAGAGAGGCGGTACATATACATACCTGCTAGTACCCTGGGAGGGACAGGTGAGGATGGCGGTGTGTGGTGTGCGATCGTCTGTAATTGTTGCCGACTGGCTTCCAGCTGTTTTTGGAGCTGGGACATAAAATCTGGGTTTGAAGCTGGCTGGCCGTTGGTGTGAGCCATCTCTCGCATCTGGTTGAGGATGTTCTTCTCGAGGTCTTCCAGTCGCCGATTGACTGTTTCCTCCAGACGGTTCTGTCGGCGTAGCAGCGGACTGGAAAAAACAACACCAACATCATTTCTGAAGTACATTTGTAAATTGTACTGTATGTATATTAAAAGTGGTAACCATACATATCTAGAAAGAAGATAAAATTGAGTACTATAAGCAACTTGTCTAAGAAAAGGGACTGGATCCTGCATTGTTGGTGTTGTTTTAGTTACTTACCTGAGAAAAGGGGCAGGATCCTGCATTGTCGGAGGTGTGTTTGCTACTTTAACAGACATTCTTGCTTTCTTCGGCAGACTTGCCTCATCGTCATCCGGTCGGACAGGTGTTTTTCTTGCAAGCTCTTGTCTGGACGCTTCATAAATAGCAAAAGTTTATAATTTTTATACATCTTGAACATCACAAAAGTGCATATTGCATGTCAATAATATTTTTTAACAGTAAGTTGATTTGAGAAATGAGAAGTGGCTGGCCTCATCTAGGGCTATTCCATGATTTATTGTACGGGGGAGGTGGGAGGCTCCTGTATTATTATATCATGGGTAGTGGGGTTAAAACCAGATCTGCCTTCATTTGATTTCAACATATTTTATTGACATAGAAGAATGTTACACTGTCAAAAGGATTGGACAACAGGCTTATAGCCTATATAAGTCCTCTCCATTGATGGTAGGTATATGGACATAATGGATTGATTTTATAATAATAAGATTTTGCTTACTGTCAAACGTTTGTAAATCAGTAACATATTTGGCGTTAGAACCTTTTTTTCTCTTTTTTTTTAATTTGTTTTATTCAGATCTGCCTTCCATTCCCTATACTAAATCGCTTTTAAAATTTCAGGAGTAGTGAGGTCTATGATAAAGTACCTCCCACTCCTCCCCTACAGTTAATTCTGGAAAAGCCCTAACCATGATCTATTCTATTCAAGTCTAACATAAAATCTTATCGATGATTACAGAAGGTTTGACGTTGTGTATATATAGAGCTACAGTAACACACTCACGTATGGTCTCCCTCACACACGTGCTGTTGACAATCTTTTTACTCTTGCTGGCGAAGTTTAGGGTACAGTAGGTGTCGTAGTAGTACCGCTGCTCCGGGGCGATGTTAGTGATCATTACGGAGTGACAGGATCCACCTATCGAGTCCTGTGGGAAGAAAACAGTGACAGGTGTGCTAATATCTGACAGGTACAAGGTAATAAGTATTTATCTTTTGTTTTTAAATCAATTTACTACACCAGAGGATTTTGAGGATGCAAATACCTAGAATGTATACACAACGTTAACAGTAATGGATAATTTACCCTGAAATCCATTACAAGCTAGACAAAAATAATTCATAATTCAACCACCCTCATCAGGAAACTGAATTTCAACAGCGAAGCTAGGATGAAATAAGCAAATATGCAAATATTTATCATACAGTATTTGAAATAATCATAGGTTATACACAAGCGGCAGTTTTGTGAATATCCGTCAACCTTAAAAAGAAAAAATGTATGAAAATTCACATACCTGTAGAAGCCTAGTAAGTTTACTGTTTCTGTAGGGTACCCGAGGCTGTGAACATACAAATATCGTCAGGGTATTATCTCCTGATTGTGTACTTGTAAAACAGGTAAACAACGTACACACATCTCTGACTTCTATGTATTATCTATGATATAATTTTATATTTACATTTCTACTGCATTCTCCTCTATAAGCATATCGGAAAGAAATTGCATTCATAGAGATATGAAGACAATTTGATCAGCGTCATTTTGAAGCTTCTCCTTTTGCCCCGAATAATATGAATAAAATAAAGAAGCTAACATTTTTGTGTCGTTAGGCTGTTCATTGTGACAAACACCTCAATATTGAAAATGTTAAGGAATATCTGTATTTAGGTTAATGATAGCTTAACATTTTGAATGTAAATATAAGGATTGAATGGTATATTTTTTTAAATGTTCATAACGGTATGAACACAAATTGGTTACATACATATTTACCATGAAGCCCTAGCGTTTGGACTGTAGGATGGCTGGATAGTTTATAAAACTTGAAATATTGAAGGAGATCATTATAAGTCACTGATAAGATAAAGATCTTGAGAAAAAAACAAAAAAAAAACACGCCACCCGTAATTGTTCACGTAAAAGATTGTTTAGCCTACATACTAGGTGGTTGTTTATGGCGTCGACGACTTCTCCCAACACAAACAGGGACTTGTTGATGGCCCCACTCTCCTTCAACCTGTATATAAACAAAAACAACATCATGTATACAAGCCCTGCAGACAAAAACGTGCAACAAGTTAAAACAGTATTTACCCTATCTCAAAAGTACAGATAAGTTAAAAACTTTAATGTTCTATGTGTATACTGGACACCCATATGGGACATCATGATTTATGTTGTTTGTAGTGAGTTCCTAGTTGTTAAAAATCTACTTGTTTATACATTGTTACTGTCAAAACCAAATTCCTTGGCCAGTTTAGATAGAAGCCTTGATTGGCTAAAGTCCAGTTTTGACCAAGTGCACTATACATGGTACATGCACACCAAACCATACAACTATACCGAATTTAAAAAGTAAAGTAAAATTTGTTATCCTGCTAGAATTTGTCCAGCCAAATTTTGGCATTAAAAAGAGGTTTGATGATGCATGGAGAAAGACACATATTCATGAAACCGTCCTCATGCCCAAGTATGGATTTTGTGCTCAAGTCTAATTTCTTGTTCTGGTTATAAATTAATGAAAAAACATATTTTGTCAATGATTTGGAACAATTTTGAAAGATGTAAAGCCGAGTACTGTTTTCAAGGTTTACAATTGCTTTTCTTATCATTTGACATGTTTTTAATGAGTTAAAAGAAAACTTGTTTGAGCACAAATCCATGCTTGAGCAAGGAAACTTTTTCATGAATACAGGTCCTAGCCTTTCAACTGGAAGCTCACCTTATGCCCTGGTTACCCGTCCTTCTGTTGTCCTCAGACCCGGCCAGATCTATCAGGTAGATCTTACCGTGTAGTTCTCTGAATGGTGCACACAACTGTGACTTTCTCAGGTCAAGCCGTAAAATACAGTGGCTCCTACTTGATCGGTCATTCAGCTTCGTCACTGCCACCGTCCTAAAACAAAACAGGTAATACACAGAGTTAACAGGTAATACACAGTGAACAGTGAATACACAGAGTTAACAGTAAATACACAGAGTTAACAGTAAATACACAGAGTTAACAGTGAATACACAGAGTTAACAGTAAATACACAGAGTTAACAGTAAATACACAGAGTTAACAGTGAATACACAGAGTTAACAGTAAATACACAGAGTTAACAGGAAATACACAGAGTTAACAGGTAATACACAGAGTTAACAGGTAATACACAGAGTAAACAGTAAATACACAGAGTTAACAGTAAATACACAGAGTTAACAGGTAATACACAGAGTTAACAGTAAATACACAGAGTAAACAGTAAATACAGAGTTAGCAGTGAATACACAGAGTTAACAGTAAATAAACAGAGTTAACAGGTAATACACAGAGTTAACAGTAAATACAGAGTTAACAGGTAATACACAGAGTTAATAGTAAATACACAGAGTTAACTGGTAATACACAGAGTTAACAGTAAATACAGAGTAAACAGTAAATACACAGAGTAAACAGTAAATACAGAGTTAACAGGTAATATACAGAGTTAACAGTAAATACACAGAGCTAACAGTGAATACACAGAGTTAACAGTTAATACACAGAGTTAACAGGTAATACACAGAGTTAACAGGTAATACACAGAGTTAACAGGTAATACAGAGTTAACAGGTAATACACAGAGTAAACAGTAAATACACAGAGTAAACAGAAAATACAGAGTTAGCAGTGAATACACAGAGTTAACAGTAAATACACAGAGTTAATAGTAAATACAGAGTTAACAGTAAATACACAGAGTTAAAAGTAAATACACAGAGTTAACAGTAAATACAAAGTAAACAGTAAATACACGGAGTAAACAGTAAATAGACAGAGTAAACAGTAAATACAGAGTAAACAGGTAATACACAGAGTTAACAGTAAATACAGAGTAAACAGTAAATACACAGAGTAAACAGAAAATACAGAGTTAGCAGTGAATACACAGAGTTAACAGTAAATAAACAGAGTTAACAGGTAATACACAGAGTTAACTGGTAATACACAGTGAAGAGTGAATACACAGAGTTAACAGGAAATACACAGAGTTAACAGTAAAAACACAGAGGGAACAAGAAATACACAGAGTTAACAGTAAATACAGAGTAAACAGTAAATACAGGGAGTAAACAGTAAATACACAGAGTAAACAGTAAATACAGAGTTAACAGGTAATATACAGAGTTAACAGTAAATACACAGAGTTAATAGTAAATACAGAGTTAACAGTAAATACACAGAGTTAACAGTAAATACAGAGTAAACAGTAAATACACGGAGTAAACAGTAAATAGACAGAGTAAACAGTAAATACAGAGTAAAGAGGTAATACACAGAGTTAACAGGTAATGCACAGAGTTAACAGTAAATACACAGAGTTAATAGTAAATACAGAGTTAACAGTAAATACACAGAGTTAAAAGTAAATACACAGAGTTAACAGTAAATACAGAGTTAACAGTAAATACACAGAGTTAAAAGTAAATACACAGAGTTAACAGTAAATACAGAGTAAACAGTAAATACACAGAGTTAACAGTAAAAACACAGAGTTAACAGGTAATACACAGAGAGTAAACAGTAAATACACAGAGTTAACAGTAAATACAAAGTAAACAGTAAATACACGGAGTAAACAGTAAATACACAGAGTAAACAGTAAATACAGAGTTAACAGGTAATATACAGAGTAAACAGTAAATACACAGAGCTAACAGTAAATACATAGAGCTAACAGTAAATACACAGAGTAAACAGTAAATACACAGAGTTAACTGGTAATACACAGTGAACAGTGAATACACAGAGTTAACAGTAAATACACAGAGTTAACAGTTAATACACAGAGTTAACAGTAAATACACAGAGTTAACAGGAAATACACAGAGTTAACAGGTAATACACAGAGTTAACAGTAAATACACAGAGTTAACAGGTAATACACAGAGTTAACAGTAAATACACAGAGTTAACAGGTAATACACAGAGTTAACAGGTAATACACAGAGTTAACAGTAAATACACAGAGTTAACAGGTAATACACAGAGTTAACAGTAAATACACAGAGTTAACAGGTAATACACAGAGTTAACAGGTAATACACAGAGTTAACAGGTAATACACAGAGTTAACAGTAAATACACAGAGTTAACAGGTAATACACAGAGTTAACAGTAAATACACAGAGTTAACTGGTAATACACAGAGTTAACAGTTAATACACAGAGTTAACAGGTAATACACAGAGTTAACAGGTAATATACAGAGTAAACAGGTAATACACAGAGTTAACAGTAAATACACAGAGTTAATAGTAAATACAGAGTTAACAGTAAATACACAGAGGTAACAGTAAATACACAAACAGACTACTCCCAAGTGACATCAGGAGTGTCTTTTACATACATTGACTGTACTGACTGACACCAGCATCAGAAACTTAAGTAGTCAGGCCCTTTTAATTTATTTGAAGCTTAACAAATTGTTAACCCAAATTTTCAAAATATTTCTGAGAACTACCGCAAAATAAAAAAAAATCTTCTGGATTCAAACAGGAATTTATTATGAAATTAGATTTTTGGGCGTCTTTTAAGGGCCATTTTTTTCAGTAAAAACTTCTGCAATACGCGAATTCTCAAAATACAGAAATCAGGATGTGTAACCTCTCTTCTAATCTGTATTTCTCTTAAATTGTCTCAAAATACAACACTAGTCGTTAGTCGGACAATTTAGAAATTATCTTGTAACAAATATTTCATCTTCCTGTATTTTCTGAATTAATTTTTATGAGAATAACACCAAATAACCACCAAAATTGTATTCACAAAAAAAAACATCGTTACACATACTACAGCCAGATCAATCCTACTTGCCTTCCTGGTTAAACCTACCTGTTATTGGATGCTGGTCCAAAATGAACTTTAAACTCGTCAAAACTTTCTATCTCCCGTTTCGCCAGTCCCGGGACAAATATATTTTTATCTCCATCTTCTCTGATAGGCAGGTCGGAGTTCTTTACATCTAACAGGTCCATTACCTATAAATGGAGATCAAAACACATATTAATGTCCATTTCCATACATGATGCATCAAACTTTGTTGGAGGAGGGAGAAATAGGGGGAGGGAAGATAAGAAAAGAGTCACAAAGGCAAAGAATCTAATATTTTAATTTTATATTGCAAAGTTGGAGTAATTTTTACAAACTGCAATTTATACCTTTTATTTTTAAATTTTTCAGATTGGATTTTTTTTCCCAGTAATTGATATTCACTAGTCCTTCTACTACATGTATCACTGATTTGTAAAACTTGAAAATACAAACACTCGCTTGCAAAAAGCATTTAAACAAACAGCAGTTATATCAAAACGTAAAAAATAAATGACACTTGGACAATATATTTCATAAGTCATAAATGAACTAGTTTTCACCTCCTAAACAGAGAAAATGAGTAACGGAAAATTACAACATAGATATTGACTTTAAATATTGGATGTTGGTTCATACGATCGTTCCTGCTGTCAGTCCATATAAGTACTGTAGTTTACAGTGAAGGGTCCAGTTCTTTGAAAAAGTCATAAAACGAGTATGTTTACTTATTGAAACTGATTTTATTATTTGAAAGATGGATGTAACACACACAGGAAATTACACCTATTAAATTTTGATATAGATACTGTGTGCCAAAGATGAACTACATTGCACTTTACAGCTGTTTCATCTTTCTAGGACTCATCCGTGATATTTTTATTAAAAACAAAAAACAAAAAACTTTCTTAAATTATGATTTCCCTCAACTAAATAAAGTCTGTTCATTGTATGGATCAATCTGATTAAAATCATATGTTACATGGCTTCGTTAACTTCGTACTACGCCTGAACATCTGAGTGTGCCGCGGTCAGTGTCACGTTCAGGTGACCTTTATATTTATAAATACTCATTAAATTTTGACCAATCAGAGACCCTCTTTCAAAAGGGCGCTCGGAGATGTAACAAATATGTCGGACATTGATGAGAATGATGCGAAAGTTCTGAAGTTATTTGAGATTGATCGTCTGAAACCCGAACAGAAAAATGGAAGCTTTATTAGAGAAGAAAGACTATGGTGGTGTTGCCTACGCAATTATTACCCAATGGGTACGTTTTCCTTGGTGTCGTAGAAACGTCAGTTCCCGCCGCCATATTTGTTTTGGAAAACTAATCTGTTCGATACCCCTAACTATTTATCTATCAACCATGATATTCCGATTCGCTGTCAAACTTTTGCCAGCGCGCCTCTAATTGGTTCATCTAAAGGTCACTTGAACGTGACCCTGACCGCGGCACATTCAGATGTTCAGGCGGAGCCATGTAACAGATGATTTTAATCAGATTGTGTATGGATGAACCCACTGTCCCTACAGAACAAATTCTACCTTTTCGTTGTAGATCTCCAGGTAAGAAAAGGAGACATTGTACTTCCACTGCTCGCCCTTGCAGGCTTTCTTTTCTTCTGAAATTTTCTGGAACACTCCGTTGATGACCCGAGGAATGACGCCGGGGTTACTTGAGGTACCCAGCATGGTGTGAGTTTTTCCTGTGAGGTGCATGCAAATCTTCTTGTTAATTTATGTTGTTACCAAAACACATGATCAAATGACACAGATCCAAATATTGTAACAATCCTTTAAAGGGACAATTTAGTGAAGTAGTTTTTTTTTATAATCTTGTCACAAAATTCTTCACGATTATATAGTTTGATAATCCTTATGAACAATTCATGTCGGGAAATCGACAAAAGACATTGTTTTCTTAGCGGTTTTAATCAGCTGTCTGTGAATTTCTAGCTAACAATAATGTCTTTCTAATCAAGGAGAGAACGTAAATTCTGGCTTTACTTAACTAGCTTCTTTTGAATACAAATACAGGCATTTATTCTGAATCAGAAGCATCTTCCAAGCACATTATCATACTCAAATTAAGGGGATGGGCTTAAACTAGTACAGAAAAATGAAAAAGCATTTGTAGTCATATCCTAACTTCTTACATCAATGAAATATGTTTTTAATGTAAAGCTTAAGGTAGCATATATATACTATTAAACTGAAATATGTATTAATTCTTATTTTTTATGAGGCAGCCATCAGTTCCTGGAAAGACAGTATGGATACCCTCAGGTCCTCTCCTAAATGAGTTAAGACTGGTTAAACGGGTCCTTACCAGCCCCTGTGGGTCCATAGGCAAATATGGACACATTCTGTCCCTGTAAGGCATGCAGAAGTTTGGGCTTCAAACATTCTTGGAACAGCTTCTGCTGAGTGGCAGTCATATCATACACTGTTGTGAAACTGAAAATATGAATGTTTAATTTCCATATTTTATTTCTTATTATTTCAATGGTGTCTTTCTAAAGATTTTCTCCCCTTCTGTATTGAATATCTATAGATATATGTACATGTACCATAATGCTGTAACCGGAATGAGAGAAGATTATATAGGTAATGCCTGTTGTCGAATCCCTTTATTTTGAAACATCTTGAATTGAGAATTTCATTTGTATACCTACTGGTAACAACAAATCACCATATTTGTTACACCATCAAAAATTTAAGAGAGCTCTTATCTCGAAATTGTGTTAAATATATCTAGTGTTTTCATTGTGAACGTCTATGTGGTGTTTTATCGAAATTTTGGGTAAGAGGCGGGAGAAAGAATCAAGAATTATATAGGCATATGTTAAATATGGAATTTCTATTCTTAAGTATAATAATATCAAATTCAATTTAGAGTCAGAACTTTGGTAAAGCCCCAGTTCTGATCCAAATTGTATGCATTCATGTAGAATATACTTACATATTAGAGGCTGTATATATATATTAACCAGAAAAACCTCAGTACAGAGGATCAACTTACTCATATTTGATATTTTCATTGACGTTGCGGTGGTTGAAAATTTCTATTGAGTTAGCAACACAGCTCACACAATTTTTGTCTTCTGCCTTAAGAATGGGTCGTACACGGACCACCACCGTCACCTTGGATTTCTTCTTATCCATACTACGAAATAAAGATCAACAATTACATTAAAACACTTTTAAGATTAAATAAGTATGAAAACTGCCTTTACATTGTAATATATGTTTTTTTCTCTACCAGAGTTGGGCAATATATATAGTACATTACTTAATTTCATACACTTTGTCACAAATCTAATTTTTTGGAATCTATACAATGACATCAAGATTTTGGGAATGTTCAGTTGTTTACAATTCATACCAGTAATTGTATGAAAAAAATGTCATACAGATGAAATGTATCACTATAGCTATGTAGATGGGTCTTTATTAAGCAAGTATTTTTCTGGGTTTCACCACCTTAGGCCAAATTACAACAGGATTATTTTTACATCAATGCAATAAATCTTAGTTTTATATAAATGTACTGGTACATAACAAAATGTCAATATCTTACCTGTTAATGTCACTTAGGCCAATTAAAAATGATGTCTGTTTCCAATTACCCTGCTTACCTTAATTTTCAGTACCTACCCTAAACCTTTTTCTGACAATTTTCAAAGTTGCACTGCTAAAGTAAAGGTTACACCCCTAATCTATATAAACCTTATAAAAGATATTGTGAAATAAAATTTATTACCTAACTACCCCATTTTTTTCTGACATGTAACAGGAAACAAACTGTTTTTCTTTGGACTTAAATGTAATTTAATAATGGCTATATAGCTAGGTTGGACTTTTTTAAGAGAGTAAAGTCTAACCTAAGAAAAGAAAGCAGTTATGGCATTGTTAATCACATTGTTTGTGAGGTACATGTATCTGTATTAAATTCTCACTTCTTATTCAAGTGGAAGTTGCTTGGCGATGAAATTACAGCACACTGTTTTGTTTGGTGCAAAGTTTTTTAATTTTTATTAGAAATATTTAAGTGTTAATAAAATATGATCTGAAGTGTTGTCTTTATTTTCAAACTCCCAATTATAAAGAATAAGCATAATATTCATTCAACATTACAGTACCAAAATTAAAAAATCTGTAACATATTGTGCATAAACTGCTTTGCAGATTTATGCAAAGTGGACATGTAATATTTTCGGTATATACCAAAAATGATCCTAATAATCAAAAAGTGAGAATTCTAAGCATATTATAGGGTGTTTTTTGTATTACAGTACAGTAACGTTACTGTTATTATTTACAGAACTTAAGGCTCCTGTGTGACTTGATTTTAACCAATCTGATTTTAATGTTGATTAAAAATAGCCTGGTTCAAAATAGCTAATATTGCTCCACAGTCCAGCTGCTTTTCAATCATTGGCAACGGATTTATGAATATGGAATATGGATGAAATCCAATATTTATAAATGCAGTCTTAAGTTCTACC
>NW_018404023.1:465167-485618 GCF_002113885.1 Mizuhopecten yessoensis
CCCCATGTCTCTCTTTTCCAGATTCACAATAGCGAACACCATAATCAGCCAGCTGATTGTGAATATGGTTCAGGACATGTCCAGAAATGTTGTGTATCGAATAAAAAAGTATGCAATACCTTTAACCTTGTCAGAAAAAAATCTTCGTTGTGTGATACGTCTGCCTGCAACAAAACACCATTCACTGTTGTTTTGAACTTCCCACTCTTCCGGTAGAATGGACCAATCAAATCTCCCCTTAAACATCTTATCACTGAAAAGCTTAAGCGCTGAAACGACCACGTCAATGTGCGGGAAACATTAACCACCAAGAAATAGGCATAGCGTTGTCGGAGTTAATCAGCTACATATATTTCTTACAAAATAATATGATGTCGCATTTTAAGTAAAGGAATATAAAAGGTATGCTGTGTGTACACAAAATATTGATAAATGCGTTAAAATGACTGAAAACATGTTATGTGTATAGTAATGCGCTACTTTCTTTTTGCCAATTTTGGCGGAATGTTTTGTTTACATCAGCTACAGTAGTGCAGATACGTTTATATTGCATGTATACGTCTCTGAGTAGGGCCATCATCTGTTTTATATCTGCCTTTTTGAATCCTCCATTCAATTTTTTTAAAAAGCCAATCATAAATTTGTCAAATTGTCTCAATTTACACCTTCATCTTCCCATATGAAAGGGGTTCTTTTCTGGTTAAATCTGGATATATATCCCAATGAAATATATACAGAGATTAACATACATGTGACCTAGATCACGTCCATCAATCAAACGTGTAAAATATTACAGCTAACTAGTATATATATAGTATTACATGATAAAGTAGTGCTCATTCTGTTTAGGATAATTATATGCTGAACAATATATATATATGCTTATCTAGTTTGCTTTATAACTCCAATGCAAACTGTCACACTAGTCAGCACACTGGTAATTTTCTTGTCAATACATTTTATGCCATTTGGCTTATGGTTATAAATAACTATTCTGTTTTGTTTAACGACAACTAAGGGGACATTTTAAGTTCTGTTATGACAAAATATAATATCCTTCTGATAAAGTGAAGACAGATCCATAATGTAACCACAGAATTACATTATCTAAGTCCGTGAAGTAACATAGGAAAGATTTCTGCATTGAAAATTGTCAATTATTGAATATTAATACCCTATATATATTTTCCCAAAAAAATGTCTATTACAAGTAAGCAGATGTCCACAAAGTCGAATACTGAGTACATTTCCTGTAAATCAAATTCTTGCAATTCAAGTATGCACAGGTTATGCATTTTGTGTTTTCACACGTCAAAATTGTATATTCCACATTTGCTCTGCATCCTTCCATTGCAATGTATTGAGATGGCAAATGATGTTATGAGAATATAACAACATGCACATTTGTAAAAAAAAATTATGTAAATATAAATGATTTACATTTTAGCAAATATCGTTATGTTCCTGTACCACACATTTCTAATGTTGACAAACTTACATATAAAGCCCTATATTGCTACAGTGCTTTATTTAGTTTGTCATCAATAGCAATGTGTGTTATAGGACTATAACAACATTTGCTAAAACCTTCATTGCTTAAATATATTATTTTGTATCTTCAAACTGTTTATGTTCTTTGAGAGATTTTCAACAGGTTTTATCTAAAAAAATGTCAGATGATAAAACTAAATTGCGCATATTTTTAAAGTTGTTGCAACAGAGGAACTGTACGTGTCTTTTTCTTTTTAATTTGTGGTTATACCGTGATGAACTATCAGGACTATCCATTTGTATTTAGGATAGTAAGTGAGACGGAGAGGTTAAAACAGTTGTTTGTATATTTGAAAACAAAATATGTACAAAATCACATGCCTCTGAACGCTCCCTTTCAAAGGTAAGGAATTTACTTGAAAATGAAAAAAATAAGAGAGAGCCATTTTCAAAACTCAAAATGAAAAGTGCTGCATGTATAACAGTGATTTGATGACATATTCATTGTTTTGTTTTCATAGATTTGAGACCGAGGCACAGTATGTAAAGCATATCTACATAATCTAGACATCCGCTGAAGATCTAGACTAATCATGGGACTGATTGGTGGAGGATCTGAGACGGAAAAAAAGACTTGGTGTGTTGAAGGTAGTGATGATGAGAAATATGACCCTTCAGAGTCCGGAAAGGGTATATGGGAACCTAAACCTGAAGATATTCTTAAATTGTTTGAGAAAATTGAAAAGGAAAAAGTTCTTGAATTGAGTTGGAAATGTCCTGGTCGACGCCCACCGAAGGGGGCAGAGGAGGAGGACATGGACGCCACCCAGGATCCTAGTGTGGAGGTGGAACCGGAGGAGGCAGAAGAGGAGCCAAAGTAAGGAGCTATGAACATGCCTATGTATAAGTTATAAAGTCATAATATTAGCCTGACCAGATATTCAACTAGCGAGGAATAAATTGTGTTTTACTAAAAGCAAAATATATTAATATATAATGTGCCCCTTATTTGCTGCTGATTTGATGTTTAATAGTTAACCAGTCTTGAAGCCTTTTCCTTCTTCCAAAATCAAAATGTTTTCTCATAAATCAAATTTTGTGACCACAATATTCAATCTCATCTACATTTTCTTCTATTTTAATATATATATTTTCTCTTTTCTTCATTAATGCAAGTACTAGTTTATTAGCTTACCTGACCTGTCTCGAATGGCTATAGCTCAGCTTCCATTGTTTGTCTCTGGCCAGCACAGCTGGAGCAATTTTGACTGAATGGATCTTACTTAACCCTTTCACCTCTAGGTAACTTTAGTAGACTCTACCATACATTGATCTGGATGACTCCATTACAGCCTACAGTGGAGAAAGGGTTAACTGAATCAGCTTCTCAGCGGGCTCTGACTTGTTTCTGTATTCTCTGCAATTCACATTTTATGTATTCTGTTTCTTGAAGGCCACAACAACCAACCGAGTTCGATTTTGACGAAGATGAATTTGACACTGCTACAAAAGTGACTCCGAGGAGAACGCCAGGTTTGTGACTAAAATTTGTATCTATAACACGATCACAAAAATATGATCTGGAGTGTGATATGACAAGTGTAAAAAATTAGCCGAGACAAAAAACATCCTAACTGTAACGTCATCAGGAAATTGCGAGTATATGGTTGTAACGATTTGTATACATCAAGAGTAATACAACATTGATCCAGGAGTAGAGCCAATGCCGTTACTTTAGTTCAGGTTCGGTTGGTTCCGTATATCCCTTGCCTGGATACCAACCAGTATGCAGTTAGGGCGATTGAAGAAATGGGGAAACTAAGAATAGGTGTCAATCGCAAAAAGCTCGGGATCAGTTGAATTTTCTTTATTAGGATACGTCTACCGGTTTCGGCCTAACAGTGGGCTTCTTCAGGACGATTAAATGAAAGAGTAATGCAAGATGTTTGAAAATAGATTGTATCACACTTGTATGGACACTTTATATGCCGAGCTTCCTGCCCTTTGTGCTAAAACAACGCGAACGTTTTGTTCCTTTCCATGTTTAGATTGCAAAATCATAATCGGTGTAGATTTAATTTTCTAATTGTTTGGTCAAAATCGTAAACTTTTAATAAAAGCCTGCTTAAATAACCCGCCATACAATATATTCAATCGCTTCTCCTCAAAACATACATTGCAGTGTTTTATAAAAATTCTGTATTGAAACCAAAAGTTGCTACTTTGTAAATGTTTGTAATGGGTTCAAAATTGAGGACCAGTAGTTACACGAATAATTTTTGAGATGCGTCGGAGTAGTAGACCGATGTTGAATTTTACAATATCAACTATTAAATTTAGGGAAGTAAGTTTGGTGACATTTGCGCATTGTCTTGTTCTTTATAGAGAATAACTTTTCCTGTAAATATCATTTGAGCATTCGTTATTTTGAACAGGTGTCAAAACGCCAAAGTCTCAAAAAAAGGTTGCCCGTATGGACAAGGTCTTACAAGACATGATGATGCAGCGCATACAAAACGCTGCCGAGAAGCAGGCCAGACGTCAGGGACGGAGCCCTGGTAGCACCCCAGCTGGTCGGGTCAGGATGGGAATGTCTCCAGGGTCAGGAGGTCACAGATCACCAGGGTCATCTCCAGCCTCTTCACCAGCCCCTGTCAGACCTGGTTCCTCTCCAGGAATGGGCATGAGACTCTCTAGACCTGCCATGAGCATGCCCACACGGCCCACTATGGAAGCTGGTATGACTACACCAGTTCGGTCAATGCCCTCTACAGATATCGGCCAGACGCCGCCACCACCATGGTCTGCGTCCAACACAAACATAAATGGGACCCCACCTACCCAGGCAAGGCCCAGCAAGGATTTGGGAAATCCCCCTGTTGGAATTCCTCAAGGGGGTACTCCCCAAACTTCCCATGGTTCAGCCTCGACTTCCTCTGTGATGTCCACTTTACCCTCCAATAACATAGCGGTCAATTCAGCGTTGACCGCCACTCCTACTGGCCAGAGGGTCGGGACAGACACTGTGATGAATAGTGCTAGAGAATTTCCCCCACTTCCTCCCCCTCCTCCTGAGGGAGGAGGCGTGTGATGGGTGTATTTGTAAATGTTTTAGTTTTATCTCCGAGAAGTGCGAGACAAGTAGATCTGTACTAAAAAAGTTATTGCGAAAAACAAATCAATAAACTGTACAGATTTGAACTCCATTGACTGGAAGACAGGGATTTATCTGTGTGTGATTCAGTTCTATACACGAAAACGTAGAGGCTTTATCCAAAGCAGAAAGAAGTGTGTAATAATCATTTACCATAGAGAAAACAGCACATTCTACTACTCTTATATACTGATTTTAGAAACAATATGAACAAAGAACTATTTTACTTATGTTTTATTTATAATCTTCTGAAGAATTTAAAGTTAAAAGCAAAAGTTGGTTTCTTTTGTTTGTAAAAACCCTGGCTAGTCATGTATTAAATAGTATTCCGTCTTTGCGTATTGCAGTTATCTTCTCTTGTGAGCAGGTGTTGATTGTTACATCATTGGTTTGTGTAAGAAAATTACGTTGTTTCTCAAAAACTGATGACGTTACTCTCACAAACCAATGACGTAACAATCAATACCTGCTCACAAGAGAAGATAACTCTGCAATACGAAAAGACGGAATATCCATCTGATCTGTGTTTTGAAATAGTCTTTTTAGAAAATAAACTTAAATGTGTAGTACACATCAATTTCATGTTTGTTCTGAATTTGAAGCAATGTGACCAAAATGTATAACAGGGTTAAAGTAATGAAGAAAAAGTTGATGAAAATGACAATTTGAAGTTATCTGGCCGATACAAAAACTTCAGTGTTGTAATTCAGATTTTTGAATTAAACGAAGTGAAATAAAATCAATGGTGTTGTTTTTTGTTTCTCCACTTGAAAATACGGGGTATATGGTGTTGCCAAAGTGCATCCATCTCTCAAATTGTATGTCATCTCTGTGTTAATCTTCCATCTCTCAAATTGTATGTCATCTCTGTTAATATTCCATCTCTCAAATTTTAACAAAGAAGTGTTCTTTTCATCACAGCGAACACATCCAATTAGTTAGCTTAACTCATTTACCCCTGAAATTTCATGATGAACTATTCCAACATTTGAATTGGAAGAGTTCAAATGTGTCTTCAGGGGTGAATGAGTTAATATTTGCGTTAACCTGTATACAAAAAAAAGTAACACAAATAAATTCATAAATCAATTTCTTTAATTAGTGCCAAAGAACCTGCAATGGTACTCCAAGAAAGAGTAGCTGATGGGCTTTTTATTGGTCACTGCCCCTATGCATGGAAAGTAAGGGGGGGGGGGGGGGGGTATGAGGGAGAAAAGCTTTGTATCCTCATATCTGAGTGATTATCAGTCATTGAAAAAAGAAAAACTACATGCAGTGAAAATGTCATAAGCACAGTTTATTTATATATTTTTTCTAATATAAAGACAACATAACCACAAATGGTACAATAGACAAGCATCCGTTCTCGTCATTCTCCCTAAAACATGAAAACTTGCACCTCGCATTTCCTGGTCACATCATCAATAGGAAATGATTTCTGTACGCACTACAAGTAACATAGAATATAGATATTTATTTATATATATAGATATTTAATCAAAGATCTCGGTAATTTGTAAATGCACAAAAAAGAAACTAGAAAATAGTGAAAACGAAGGGAGATAAATGTCAGCTAATCAAGGTAAACATTGCTTCATCAACATGAAAATAGACGGCCTTCTCATTATTATAACTTTTATGTTTAAACCACATCTTTTGGCTTTCTTTCTTATCAAATCCTGTTCATTATCCATCAGATTTTGGCTCATAATCTAAAGTTTATTCCTGGAACCAACACCATAAAGAATGAGAACAAGAGGCCCACAGGGCCTGTAGTATGGGCCTGTATCTTATCTTACTGGACAAGAAGTTAAAATGCTTCTGATTAAATTGTGACCATGGAGGCCATCTCGGATTTCCTTTCGCACCAAAGAATTAACACAGCAACATTTCTTAAGGGCTATGACTGGAATGTATGTATGATGTTTGGTCAGGAGGAAATAAGAATTTAGTCAAATATGCCTCAGCCAATCAGACGACAGGAGAGACGAAAAATGACTCCTATTTGGGATTATGGGAGCATTATTCATATGAAGTTAAGTTGCCATTAGCCAGGCAGAAGTTGAAAATGTCCATGCCGATCTGAAAACAGGTGGTCATCTTTGATTGTGAACTAGATAGAAAATTAACAACACTTCTTGGCCAGGGGCTGAAAGAGAAACAGTTGCATGAAAACTTCAAAAGTGACTTAATGAAAGTTGAGAAGCAAAAATTGTCTCGTCCAGTAGGATATCAAGGCAAACATTTGGATTTTTCGAAAAAAACACCTTCTATTATTAGACCTGGAGAAGAAGTTAAAAAAAGTTTCTGTCCCATTCCCATGATGACCCCCACTCCTCTGCTCTCGAGGAAAGCCTATTATACTTTATTTAAACAAATAAACGTGCACAAAGTTAGGTCAAAATCCCTTTATGTGTACTAAAAAGTAGTCTTTTTGAGGAAAAGTTGACAATCTCTTCAAGGCATAAGCTCACTCCGTCCTTCAGGGAGGCAAGATAATCATATAGATGAAATGAGTGAAGCAATATTTGTATGAAATAAACCAGAAAAAAAAATATTCTCACAATCATAATGTTCATTTCCATAAAAGCTCATGGTTAAGATAAGAGACAACAATTGATAAATATCAGCCCTTCCAAGAGAAGATAACTATACCCCTTCCCTATACCAAATACCATGCAAGTTTGATTTCAGAATCAAGCCATTTTCACTGGCATAATATATAAGACAAGTACATGTAAATAACGCTTACAACTGCCCAATCCTTACCATAATATCATTTCACCATGGTCATCCTCTGAAAATATTTGGGTGAAATATTGAAATAGCAGTTGATTTTCTTTAATCTTGAAACACCAAATATAGGCAAAACATGAACTAAATATTTAGACTGATGTAAAAAACATGAATTATTAAGAATGATGTAAAGAAATGGTGAACCGTTGCTTAAGCTTGATATTCAAAGTGGGATTTCAGTACAAAATGTATCAGTGTATGCGAGTCAATTTTGGAGTTACTTGAATTTGGTTAAAAATTCAACTAAAAATTATCAAATGACCTTTCAACTAAAGTTCACTAGCAGCGTGTATTGCGACAACAGTATAGATGTTTTGGGTTTTTCTCTACACCTTTTTTTAAACAATGAATTAAGGAAATGTGAGGACATCTTTAAACTTATCGCACAGTAACCAAATTTTACCAACCATTTCCTTTATACTGTCAAGCTGGTTTCCTCCTAGTTAGTAGGTACACCTATACCGGCAATGTACACTCCATATACGACAAATAACAGGCAAAATTATTCTCTAATTAACAGAATGTACCAGCAAATATTTCATATTTTCACAATCTGGCATATCTTAATAAAAATACATCCATTAAATCCTTTAAAAATCGTGAAAAATGTTGTAATAATCTTCTGGATATAGAGGGGGGCGGGAAATTCTTCAAAATGTAATGCCACACTTTATCAGCTTAACCTTCCAAAACTTTTATCTGAAATATCAAAATCTCTTAGCCTGACCACTAGGTACAGTGTCCACATTATGGTCATCAGTGACCATACTTGGGGCCTGTTCATTTATGTGGAACAAACGGTTTGTCTGTCTTTAAATGTAACATTTTCGGGTATTAATCCTGGCGGACCTGCAAATGTTTGCGCAGGTCTTGCAAGGCTTTGTCAAGGCTCGCCTGAAAGCAGCAAGAGATTAATAAGTCGGACCTTATTTCATAAACGAACAACTTCGGTCCAACCGGTTCAACCGTTTATACCACGATAAACAAAAACGGCCTAGGACAACCCTGGGTCACATTTTGTAGTCAGCTCGAAACCTTTGTACATATATGGTTAGGTACCTATCCAATGAACCATACATAGTTATGCTACTAATTAGATCATAATTATGATAATAATGTAGATTACATGACCATATAGGGTCATACTGCTAACGAGATTTTATTCTAACGAGATCACATAATCTGTCCGAGACAGCTCTAGGCCCTTATTCATGAAAATAACCTCATACCCAAGTATAAACTCTGTGCTCAAACCAACTTTCTTGTAATTTGCTGCAATCCTGCAACAGTCACAAGGCAAAGACTAAACATTGAAAATGGTGTTCAGCTTCAAGTCTCTCAATAATGTCCTCCAAATTAATCATAAATAATGTGAAGTTTTATTTAATTCATGCCTGGATCTGAACACGTAAGTAGCCAGAGTTTCCTCTGGCCCTGACACCAGGCTTAGATGTTTTGACAGATAGATATCTAAGTCTGGTGTCGGCGCCAGAGGAAACTCGGCCTTCCACAGAATCTGAGTTGGAGCATGAAAATCGTCTCGTGAATATAGGCCCTGATCAGTAATAAGGTAACAATCTATACAGTTTAAGACATATGTACAAAGTAAGCATTTGGTATTAAAAATACAATAATAAACAGTGTATATTATGTCTATAATTAATTAATAACAAAATTAGCACAAGTATTCAATATCGCTATATAAAGCAAATAGTATTCAATATTATAGATGTAGACGCTCCTGACAACAGGATTACTCAAGTTAACACAACGCCACAAACTGTTACTAAACATCAAAGAGCTGAAAATTGTAAAACACATACTGTAGTCCCAAGTCCCACCTTTCAGGCAACGTGTACAGTGATATTTCTTAGTGTTTGCAATAACATAACGGTGAATTTTGTAATAATGGCGGCTTCATTTTGTCAAACCCAACGCTGGTTAAATTCAAAAGAATAAAGGATGATTGGCAAGGCCTATTCATCAAAAGAGGTAACCTTATTCAGTGTTTTCCCCATCTTTGAAAAAAAGGAGGGGAGTTGGGAAGCATTGGTCATTATATAGAAATCATTTTAAATTTTAAAGAGGGGTATGTACTCAGTCCCTTGCTCTATAGAAAACACTTCTACTTCACAGCCCAGTATATGTCATTATGCCAGTTATATAAAACAGCTATAATTTTGGTCAACAAAGGCAGCCGGAGATAATATATCGGTACTCAAGATGGAGCGGAACAATCCAGTTGTATATATATATATATATATATATATATATGTATCAAGGAAATGAATGAACAGACATAGAAAATTAAATTACAAAAGGCAAACAATGTTATTTATCAGTTTAACTGTTATCCCACGTATATCCCTAGTAACAAATCTGGTCATTCAACAGAAATCGTCTATCAACAGTACCACAGGGTATTCTCGCCTTCACAAAGCGAGAATGATATGGAATTAAATTGTGTGTTAACTAGAATGTTTAATTGCATGAACTATTTTTTAAATCATGATTGATAGCGAGAGAATTGCACAAAATATGCAAAATCACATTACAAGTTGATGTGGTGAGTTTCATGATGCATGAAGTCATTTTGCCCTATAATATATCATGACTATGAAGGGCAAAAAAATAGTGTGAAATTGTAAACAGTGTTGATGCTAGTTGACTTACATTGTAAGCCTGCTTGTCAAATATTCATATTCATCAGCTTCAAGCTTTACACATTTGAGGAGAACTGTCCTGCCATCATGTATAATTACACTGAATTTGAAGATCCTTCTTTAGTGCTAAGTGTCTGAATCACTTTTAGAGGAATAGAGGCCAGAACCTGCCATGTATAACTGAAACATCTGTTGCAGTCCTACCAGAGAAAATAATTAAGGATTTTATGTCTCTAGAGTTACCTCCCTGGAGGGTAAAGTTTGTGTTTGCAGGTTGTTCATAGTTACAAGGTGAATACTGGCATCATGTTTTTTTTAATCTGGAGACAAAATTTCAACAGCAGTATCAACATATTTTAACATGATCAAATCTATCTTTATACTTCACACAGAAACAAAATGTATATCGCCACCAAGGTTACCGATATATTTCGCTAACGGATAAGAAAAAATCTTAAAGTCACATCAGAGTACTGAGCCTTACAACAATCTTAAGAAAATGCCATTATTTTACAAAGTGATAATTCATTCAGAATTTAAAAAGTGGACAGATTAATTGTGATTTGTTAGCCAAGAAAACAAAACAAAAATCAACTATAGACAACATTACTGCTGCCAGAAATTTAACGCAAAATTATCCGAACTTGAGGTCAGAATTTTTACGAGACTCTTCTGTTTACCGTGTAGCATGTACATCCCCGTACACACGCACTCGTGAAGAAGGGCCGGCTACAACCTCCCCTCCTCACCTCTCTGACAGTACGATTCACTGTTTTGATTCAGTCTCAATCTGTCGCAAGTACTTACATATCACGTACATATCAAACTGAATATATCCAAAAAAATATAAGGAAGTAATTCTCTATCTTTTGGAAGATTGTCATCATTGGTCTATTCATGATATCTCCATAGCGACCCGCCGCTTGATTGGCTAGTAACTTACCGGGTTGGTAAGCAAGACAGTACTGTCAAGTACAGTTATTATAACTATAACAGCTAGTACCACTAGTAGTTATGCCAGAAACCATGACATTTCCATAACTACAGGTAAGTTACAGCGTACCAACATACATCTCGCAGTAGCAGGCCAATTTATAATCAAGAATGACCTCTCAAAGGTCAACATTCAGGCATGGCCCGATACAGGTCGGATCCGACCTGAATTGATATGGGTTGTGCTCATTGTTACTATAGAGGAAAATGGTAGAACACCACCAACTGTCTATGAGAAATGAGTAGAAAGTCATTTTTGTTATATGGTTGTACACAGACAATGAACATCATGGAAAACAAGCAGGTGATGATATGATCTGTCATCCACTTCTGTACCTGTAGAGAGGAAACAAAAACATGGTATTAGTCTACATACAGAATCATTCATTCCTATTTACAATTAATGTAGCACTCTATTTAACACAGAATTGGTGAGCAATACCGTAGACCAGAAAAATGTTCGCAGCAGCTAACTTCTGCTTTTTTCAACCCCAAAATTACCATATTTTACCAGTAATAAGCCCAGGGGCCTGTTCACGAAAACATGTAAATAGTAGGGGGTGGGCTTAGCACCGGATACAAGCCTGTATTTTACCGGTCATAGGCTCAGACTGGACATCTTTGTCCGCCATTTTGGTTCCGGAACTGGCAGTAGATTGTTTTGTGAATATATATATGGGTATTATGATATTACGTTATAAATTGCAAATGAAACCGAAGCAAATTTATCACGACAACAAAAATTGATACACAACATCCTTTATATAGTCGTTACATGTTCAGGGCAAAATGACTGCTGGACTTGTATGGATTTTAATAGTGAAGGGCTAAAGTTTGACTAGGGGAAACTTTCCACCTACCTGTATGATGTATTAACTCACCTCAAATTCAGTTTTTTTAAGTTAAGACATTACATTGCTTCTATTGCAGACTGGCTAACTTAAAGTTTTAGATAAAGGGTACCTCTGCACTAGTTATACGACCGAGAAACTTCCACTTCAGAAGGGTTTTTTTCTTAATTTTGAGTAGTCTCCCTTCTATACAGAAGATAAACCGTTTCCTGGTGTATAGCTCTTATTACTTCCCTTGTTATGGTTTTTGTCACTTATTTTTATGCTGTGCATATATAATTCCTAAATAGCAATATTGTTCATTCATCTTTCATTTTTGTTTAAGTGTAAGAATGTCAGTGGATTGGTCCACAGTTTTTTGGGGGGGTTTTCACTTTTTTACACTTTTGTTTTTTCTATTTGTTAAGTTTTCTTTTCCTTAACAAATTCTCGAATTTCTAACATCAATAATTCTGTAAAATACATTATAAGATGTGATTTGTATGGAAAACTTCTGAAGAAAATGACGTAAAACATGTTTTTCATTTTAGTAACACTACTATCATGTTTCCTCGCTTAACTGTACTCTTCACTTCAAGACTTAACTCGTTCATCCCTACATCTTTTAACTAGACTTGCCCAGCCTACGATTTGGTAAGGTTCAAATGTGATTTTAGGGGTGAATGGGTTAAAAGCAATCCCCATAGTACCTTGTGAGCTGGCTTGTGAAATTATACAGTAGAACTATGTCCTGTGGAGTTAGCTGATGAATTACAGTCTGGTGTTATACCTTTATTCCTTAATTTGGTGTTTCTGTTCCAGAAGTAAAGTTTCTTGGTATATCAATTCCTTCAGTCTTTCTTTTGGGAGATCATCAAGTTCCATTTCAAAAGTGAAAGGTTCCTCAGCAACGGGCTGTAATAACAAACCAGAGCAAATCTCAAGATACGCTTACAGCATTGCAGTAAAAGATATAACTCAGTGTACTCGCTGTACAAACAAGCCATTCGGATTGATATGTCTCGCCTGTGCCCCGCTTTGACCATCAATGCACACATCGGAGAAACTAACTTAAACGCAAAAACTTAATGTTGATGGAGATGCTGACAAAGTCAATGGACCATAAAAGGTAGGCCGCATCCAGCATTTGATGTATGGGTTGAGATGTACTACCAATGATGCAAATATGGTCCAAGTTTGGTTGGTCTAGCACTTATACTTTCAGTGAAACTAACTTACACGCAAAACCTTAATGATGAGGTCGGCTCCCCAGAAAAGCAACAACTTTGTCTCACTTGCGCGACGAGACAAAAATTAAATCTCATCAGAACAAATTTAATCCTTGTAAACCTACACAATGTCAAATATCTGTTCAAGATTGTCAATCAGTGTAAACCTAATAGCTTAATAAATTATTTTGAGCATGTTTAACCCAAAAGTCTGTGGATGTGTTATAGTAGTTTGACCTTTGACCTAGCAAATAACCTTTGACCTACCTCATCAGCAGGGTCATAGTACTGTTCTAGATATGGATGTTCCAAAGCTTGTTCCACAGTGATCCTCTTGTGCGGGTTAAAGGTTAACATCCTCTCCAGAAGGTCAAGAGCTACAACAATACAATGCATATTAGTGAAAACGACATATTTCACAGACTGTCCTGTAGCCCAAAGCTGTTATAGGGGAGACATCTTGTGGTACAGCGAAGGGGCGCTGTGGTGAATTTTAAATTGAATTGTTATTTTATATGATATAGACATAGGGGCTGGCATCCATCATGTATCCTATTAAATTCTAAACAAAACAAACCTACTATCCAGGAAAAAGTGCAAACAGTTCTGATGACGACTCGCCTCCGAGTCGAAACATGTCAATGTTGTTCCAATAAATTCTGACGTTTTGAGGGGTTTGGCATGTTGTACACACTTTTTCCTGGATTTTTACTTACACCAGTGTGAACTCTGTATACCTTCTTGGTATCCACGGTATAATCGATGATGAAATAGAAGAAACATCACTTATCTGGGACGTTGTGTCTCAACCCCCACCCCACCCACCCCTTCTGTGACAAAACCTATCATATTTATATAGCATGAGTGTTAAAGGTCACATTCATGTTAGTGTTGATCAATTCCACAAAGGATGTTAATTAAATATGAAACCTGAGTGGATTAAAAATACATGTACTGACAATAACATCCAACGTAACTACTTATCCTTAACGGTTGAGGTCGGAGGGCGTTTACCTTTCAAATCTGCTTGGGGGAACAATCGCTTCCAGGGTACCTTGGGTTTCTCAGGAAGAGTCTCTATATAGCCCCTGGCCTGGAACAATGATCAACACTCATTCCATCAATGACGAAATGCATGAAAAACTGATTACACAAATTCCTATGTTCTATTTTCTGATAAATTCTATAGAAATATTATTGGAAAAGTACAATTGAAACTGATAAGGTGAATACGATGTATTACCGCAGTAATCGAGCTAAAAATAGAAAACGTATAAACCAAATTGTGTCACAACCCTTTTTATACATTAATCTAATTACTATACATTTCCATTCCATGAAATTGTTACATAGACAAACATTTTCAAATAATATTCAAACAGTAAATTCTCATCAGATAATTTGGAAATTTACAAAAACAAAAATTCATTTGGACAAAATGTCTTGCTTGCATGCAGATGTATAATCAGCTATCGTAATCACAGTAATTAGCACCCTTCCCTTTTTTGGGGGGAAATGGAATTATATAGACCCCAAATTAAAGCAAGAGATTTCAGTCTGATGGTCATGGCTTGACTTCCCATGTATAGGATGGAAATTTGATTTTGTAACCCCCAGCCACGCTTGAATATTTGTGATCAGCACAAATTACATTTTTTTCGTGTAATTTTAAAACTCAACCAATAACAGAATTACATTTTTTTTTTTATATATTTCAATAAAGTTTACGAGTTTTTACCTTGTATATTTTATATATTTCAGTAAAGTTTACAAGTTTTTACCTTGTATATTGATCAAATTAAAAGAGGTTGAAAATTGTCGTTAAACCTTTAGCACAACTAGGCCCCAGGTGCTAATTACGGCGAATACGGTAAGAGATATTAATACTACAAACCTACCTTATCATTGATAATACAGCTAAGATCATCTTGTTTCGGGGAACCTAATATACCCAGTATGTGATTGAGTTGGTCAAGATCTGGTGACCAGGGTCAAGGACATTTGAAACCGTTAAAATGTTTAGAGGTCGGACATATTTTTATCATTCAACCACTGGATTCTGTCATTATACAACATGATTACAATTATGAAATCATAATGAAACTGAAACCTTGTCATCGTTCTACCATTCTTAAATTCTCTCAGATGCCAGTGAAATTTCATACCATTTTTCAGAACCTTGATAATTCTGCGATCATAATCATTTTCTTCTAACTTCCACATTTTCTGTTGAATCTTAATGTAACTTCATAAAAGCATTCTGAACTAGTTATACAAGCATTTGGGTGATTTCTTTGTTTGCTGTGGTTGAATGCACTTCATCTGAACTTTCACTTTCCTGTATAAAAATTCAACAAAATTGGGATTTCACTTGAAGAATTTGCAGGCTTCAAATATCATGAAAAGCATCAAAATAGAAAACTGATCAAATAAAAGTTGTTTATTATGGACAATAGATAAAAAAAAATAAAAAATTTCAGTATGATCTTTAAAATTTCGGGGGGGGGGGGGGGGGGGGGGTTTATGTAGGAAAAGTGCATTTTTGCATAAAATACAGTACAAAGGAATCTCATAAATGCGAGAAAAACTCGGAATGTTGAGAAAAATTCCAATCTGCATATATGAATATCTTTTGCAAATAATACAACAGGTTCTGTTTATATTAATTGGTCAGCATCCTTCAGTATTTCTGTAGAGAGATATATCTGTATAGCTCTGTAGCGGCAATGTTACAGTTGTCTCCCTTTGGCTTCGGTGGCTGATAAATAAAGGATACAGTGCTTTCCGGGGAAGAGTGGCCTGTTTAGGAGCATCTCTGCCAGTATACATCCCACTGACCACACATCAACTGGACACGGTCAAGGACAAATAATCTTGTGCAATACAAAACGATATGAACATATACTTAATTTACGTTAGCCGTAAGCAGCATCTCAAATGTATAAACATGAAACAATATTTTGTACAGTACTGTTTTTGAAAGTGTTAATTTTCATTTTGTGGTCAGGTTTATAATCCATTCACAGAACAATGAATACAATACAATATCAGTTTAGATCATGTCAATAGTATTTTGCTATAATGCAAATTAAATTTTAAATCTTAAAAACTTTTTTTTTATTTTGGAGACAAATTTCTTCACTTTTTTAAAACACATATTTTTTGCACTTTTGTTAAAATTTTCTTACTTTTTTCCTATTTTTCAATGTTTGATAGATCAGTGATAATTTTATTGAAAACATAGACAATATATGGTTAATAACGTATCACACTTCCATATTGGTAAAGGATACTGGACTTGGTGTAACCTTTGGAATTAAGCATGATTTCTGGCGCTCTGTACCATCGTGTGGCCACGTATTCAGTGAGAAAGCCGGTGTGGTCGTGTTCAGGGTCTGCAACTCTCGCCAATCCAAAATCACAAATCTGGATGACAAAACAGGATAAATGTTATTGAATCACTGCATCACAAGTTTATAAATGATACAATACATTTATACACTACACATATTTCAGTTAATAAATATTAATTAGGACAACAAAGAATCTGATAATGGAGTAAGAAAAGGATATGACCTACAGTGATACAGGGGAGTACAGTGGAGGGAGGATGTTGGTGCCCTAAGTCAAAGGTATCGTGTCTAGGAGAAGGAAGGCCTGAATCACTGTAAAATCAGTTATCGGTTAGGAAAAGGAAGGGTTGAATCACCTAATATCACAGTTATCAGTTAGGAGAAGGAAGGGTTGAATCATCGTAAAATCAGTTATCGGTTAGGAAAAGGAAGGGTTGAATCACCTAAGATCACAGGTATCGGTTAGGAAAAGGAAGGGTTGAATCGCCTAAGATCACAGGTATCGGTTACGAAAAGGAAGGGTTGAATCACCTAATATCCCAGTTATCAGTTAGGAGAAGGAAGGGTTGAAAAACCTAAGATCACAGGTATTGGTTAGGAAAAGGAAGGGTTGAATCACCTAATATCACATTTATCAGTTAGGAGAAGGAAGGGTTGAAAAACCTAAGATCACAGGTATTGGTTAGGAAAAGGAAGGGTTGGATCACCTTAAGATCACAGTTATCGGTTAGGAAAAAGAAGGGTTGAAATACCTTAAGATCACAGTTATTGGTTAGGAAAAAGAAGGGGTCAATTACCTTAAGATCACAGTTATCGGTTAGGAAAAAGAAGGGGTAAATTACCTTAAGATCACATGTATCGTTTGGGAGTAGGAGGGGATCAATTACCTTAAGATCACAGGACAGGTATCATTTTGGAGTAGGGGGGATCAATTACCTTAAGATCACAGGTATTGTTTGGGAGTAGGGGGATCAATTACCTTAAGATCACAGGTATCGTTTGGGAGTAGGGGAGTAAATTACCTTAAGATCACAGGTAGTGTTGAGGAGCAAGTTACTTGGTTTGAGATCTCGGTGAAGCACGTTAGCGGAGTGGATGTACTTGAGCCCACGGAGGATTTGGTAGAGGAAGTAACAAACGTGATCGTTACTAAGTGTCTGTGTCTTTAGCAGCTTGTACATGTCCGTCTCCATCAAACACTGTACAATGTATCTGGACAAGTGGTTAAGGAAACTAGCACAACACAAAATACACACACTAATTTCTAAAAAGAAACTGAAGATGACTTTCAGGATTTACATACAAATTATGCTGCAAGGTACATGTATATGTATATCAAGAGAATTCACTACTATTTACAAAAGAACGATGATAATAATACAAAACACAGGCTTAGGGATTACCGTACCACTGTCAAAAGCTGTTAACTATGGATTGAAAACTGTATTTCTGGCAACAATGCATGACATGCTTTTTCTTACACCTGTCAATATAGGCAAAATTATTTGTGCATATCTCATCCAGAATTCAATTCAATAGCCACTGAAGAACAGGACAATGCTGAGTTAGATCACTGTTTTTACATGTTTGACCCCAGGTGTGACCTTGAACGAAAGCCAAGGTATTTTTTATTTTTAGCAAACTTGTATTTTAATTAATAGCACTCTGTCCCAGGTACCTACTGGCAAAATATCATTACTCTGGGCCTCCTGCTTATTCAGCAAAAGACGTTTAAATGTTTCAAACATTTGTGACCTTTAAAGTAGGTCAAGGTAATTTATTTGAGGAAACTTTGTAGCACTTCATGCCAGGTACCTACTGGCCAAGTATTATTATTCTGGGCCTCCGGGTTATTTAGAAGTTGTTTCAAGGTTTTTACCTATTTGACCCCTGTGACCTTGAAAGTAGAACAAGGTCATTTATTTAGGGCAACTTTCTATCACTTTGTCCAAGGTACCTACTGGCCAAATATCATTACTCTGGGCCTCCTGGTTATTCAGAAGAAGAGGTTTAGATGTTTTAATATGTTTGACCCCTGTGACCTTTTATTAAAAGTAGGTCAATGCCTTTTATTTGCAGACACTTTAGAGC
Source organism: Mizuhopecten yessoensis (assembly GCF_002113885.1). Taxonomy (NCBI): domain Eukaryota; kingdom Metazoa; phylum Mollusca; class Bivalvia; order Pectinida; family Pectinidae; genus Mizuhopecten; species Mizuhopecten yessoensis. Next base: position 483,768 of record NW_018404023.1, read on the forward strand.
ACTTCATGCCAGGTACCTACTGGCCAAATATCACTGCTCTAGGCCTCTTGGTTATTCAAAAGAAGATGATTGAAGGTTTTCAACACTTTTTACCCTTGTGTCAGGTGAGTTAAAATTCGGGTATCCACAGTTATGTGATGAGGTGAATTTTGTTTTTATTTCGGCAGATTAAAGTTAAATTTATCTTCAATCAGATTTGTTAAGACTTTCTTTGTGCATGTAATGGGTGATTATCAGAATTTCTACATAACCGCCGCGACAGCTGTTAACAGGCGACTCAAAATTGTAAAACATTTCATTATCTGTCTGTGGGCTCATATGCCAACATATAACAGTTGTGCCAAATTTTAAACAAGAAAATTCCGTAAAATCTTGGAAGAAAAGATAAAGAGAACAGATCTTCAAACTTTATGGAGACATTTTTTGGTTGATCATTCCTCACGACTTGTTTATCAAACATTTGTGTTCGTGGGTTGTAATGGGATTTAGTGTCTGGTAGTCTGTAATGTGTGATTATGAATGCGGCAACCCTGTGGATCGTCAGCGCAACTTTATGCGGGATAAATTGTGTACCAATAAAAAGTTACAATTAGATTACCCACCACCAGGCCCAGGGTCTATGCAAGAGTTACCCGCTCCTGATGGATCGGCTGAGTGTCCGCAGACATTTAATTACCAAAACAAGCAGAAATATGTGTTACAATTACGATTCAAATGTTTTATGGATGGTAAACAAGTGCTGACGCATAAAACCTTATCTTATCCTGAATGTTCTCAGTACTGACGATATATCAAGGAGAAATAATGACTTCATTTTTATAAACGAACAACTTATCAAACATAGGAAGATATTTCCAACCTCATATAATTTGTTATGATCAGCTTTCAGTCTGAATTTTGATTGAATCACACTTTATCTAATCTGATGTAAAATTATTTTAAGAGGAAATCCTGATCAGTAACCTCGTCCCTAAACAGTTCCGATATTATTCCAGATGAGTTACACCAATTTCAATAACAAACGATTTTCCCCACTTTCAACTTGGAAAGCGTGTGCCGAATGAAAAATACCACCTTAACAAATAAAAAAAAAAAACTCTATCACAGCACTTTTTTACAGACTCCGGCTCCTAACAAACACCCTCAGGCCTTAAAAAAAAAATGCTCCAAAGACCTCCAAACTAACACCCTTAAAACCGATGCTCTCTTTAAAAATATCTTTCTAGTTGCTAACACCCTTCTATAAATAGGTTTCCTTAGACACTCTTTCACCGTTTCACTGATGCCTCCCCTCACAAATACCAAAATCAACAACAGATCCCTGACCATTTTTTTTATTAGATTTTCTAACTTATTGAACATAAACTTTTAAAATTTCTAATTTGAACTTTTTCTGCTTTGGTATCATAATTAATCCCCCACCCAAATCCTTCTTTATAGGGGGTTATCATAAACACCCTCAAACACCCTACAGAATAATGATGGCTAGATTCCTACAAACACCCTTCAACAGTTTTCTTCCCTCAATCTAAGAGTCTTCAAAACAGACCCTCCTACAAATACCTTCCTACTACCTCATATCACACCCTTCAACAAATGCTGTCTTACAAATATTTTTCTCAAACAAACTTCCAAATACGGCCTTTCTGTGATACAAACCCCTTTCAATAGCCAAATCACAGCCCGAAACCCTTCATTTACAATACCATCTAAATCCCGGCCACAAACCCGACCTTAAAAAAACCAGGTACCATTTTAACAATGGCCCCAAACCCTACCTAAAGATACCAATGTAACTCTGGCCCCAAACCCTACCTAAAGATACCAATGTAACTCTGGCCCCAAACCCTA
>NW_018404023.1:487077-519225 GCF_002113885.1 Mizuhopecten yessoensis
ATAACGGGACTAAACCATGATTTAATGTATACCACTACATGTACACTTCAGGTATAACGGGACTAAACCTTGATTTAATGTATACTACTACATGTACACTTCAGGTATAACGGAACTAAACCATGATTTAATGTATACTACTACATGTACACTTCAGGTATAACGGGACTAAATCATGATTTAATGTATACCACTACATGTACACTTCAGGTATAACGGGACTAAACCATGATTTAATTTATACCACTACATGTACACTTCAGGTATATGGGAACTAAACCTTAATGTATTCCACTACATGTACACTTCAGGTATAACGGGACTAAACCATGATTTACTGTATACCACTACATGTACACTTCAGGTATATGGGAACTAAACCTTAATGTATTCCACTACATGTACACTTCAGGTATAACGGGACTAAACATTGATTTAATGTATCCCACTAGATGTACACTACAGGTATAACGGGACTAAACCTTGATTTAATGTATACCACTACATGTACACTTTAGGTATATGGGAACTAAACCTTAATGTATTCCACTACATGTACACTTCAGGTATAACGGGCCTAAACCTTGATTTAATGTATACCACTACATGTACACTTCAGGAATAACGGGACTAAACCATGATTTAATGTATACCACTACATGTACTCTTCAGGTATAACGGGACTAAATCATGATTTAATGTATACCACTACATGTACACTTCAGGTATAACGGGGCTAAACCTTGATTTAATGTATACTACTGCATGTACACTTCAGGTATAACGGGACTAAACCATGATTTAATTTATACCACTACATGTACACTTCAGGTATAACGGGGCTAAACCTTGATTTAATGTATACTACTGCATGTACACTTCAGGTATAACGGGACTAAACATTGATTTAATGTATCCCACTAGATGTACACTACAGGTATAACGGGACTAAACCTTGATTTAATGTATACTACTGCATGTACACTTCAGGTATAACGGGACTAAACCATGATTTAATTTATACCACTACATGTACACTTCAGGTATAACGTATACTACTACATGTACACTTCAGGTATAACGGAACTAAACCATGATTTAATGTATACTACTACATGTACACTTCAGGTATAACGGGACTAAACCATGATTTACTGTATACCACTACATGTACACTTCAGGTATAACGTATACTACTACATGTACACTTCAGGTATAACGGAACTAAACCCTACCTAAAGATACCAATGTAACTCTGGCCCCAAACCCTATCTAAAGATACCAATGTAACTCTGGCCCCAAACCCTATCTAAAGATACCAATGTAACTCTGGCCCCAAACCCTATCTAAAGATACCAATGTAACTCTGGCCCTCCAACCCTACCTTAACAACAATTGATTTTAAACTACCGAGAACAGACTGACCAATAAAACGATATGTAACAAAATATTTCCCAACTGGTCCAAAAACGGTGCGTGATGATGATCCCGCAACACCTTGATGCCTTTATATATATATCTCTGCACCGAGATGTACCAAATATAGATGTAGATAATAGCCGATAAACGGTACAGGTCGGAGGAATGCTTGACATCAATGGGACTTGACGTGATCTGGTTATAGTGAGCTACGGATTACAACCAGATCAATTAACGTACTACCGGGTTTTTGGCCGGTGACAAAAGCTCTGCTCCGGTCACCACCTGCCAAGTAGTATACTCTTAACACACATCAAACAAATCAAATCTTGTAGAGGAAATAATGGCCAATCTAATACTGCTATTATGTGTAATGAACTTACAGCATAGCACATCAGCGGAATAATATATAATTTAACATACCACATGTACACTTCAGGTATAACGGGACTAAACCTTGATTTAATGTATACCACTATATGCACATTCAAAGTATAATGGAATTAAACTTTTTGATTTAGCCAACACTCTGTATAATATTTTATGTGCATTCTTATTCCTAGAATTGTTGGGAAGGCAGTTCATCAAGAAATTTATATTTTCACAGTAAATTTTTGATATTTTTTCCCCCCTGTGACCTATCCCAATAATTCTATCTAATATACTAACAAATTTTTTTAATTTTATATTTATTATTTACCGAACGTTTATATAAACCTTGTATTATAACATGTATCTAGAACTTATTTTTAATATACATCAAAACCAACCAGTAGACAAGAAACAATAGGATGATGGAAGATGAATAGCACCAGAGACGGATAGCGTCACAGCCTCGGAGATGTCGGTTACAATACAATTTCCATCCAACTAGCAATTGATTCAGTCTTAATTTGTTTCAGCGATAGGGAATGGTAAATCCTAAAACTGTTTCAGATGATTATTGACATTTGAGACAAAATGATATCACGACAACCATTTAGGTAGGTTCTGTGTAGTTGCCCCTGACAACGAGACTTGAGACGCTAGGGACAGTTACATATAGACTGCTCTGCATGTCCGCTGTGGGTTTGTTTTCTTTGTCAATCATACTCGTTATACAGAACAAGCATTGCTAAACTTGACAGAGCGTGATCCATTTAAATACAGCTTAAATCCCAAAGTCTGCTTCCTTTCCCTCCCCATCGCCCCAAGACGTAGTAAAACATGACCTTATATGGAAGACTAGCGAATCAGTGACTGAGTGTCTGTGACACAATCAACTGTGTCAACTGTACTATAAATAGCCTTAGGATACAGGACAAGCCAAATCTGTTTAATAAAATAGCATTGGAGATATTGAACATCATTTATGAAACCAAATGAACTATTTTTTTCTCCAGACATGGATTTAGTTTGACTAAGGAAAGAATCTGCCATATCATTTCTAACTCAGGATTACTATAAAAATGCATCATTTAAAATTTAGTCAAAGACTTCATTGTCATCAATTTCTAAAATGTAAAACCCAAAAAGGATTTGAAAACATCATCAGCTTTAATTTACAACTGATAATGCATAAGAGTACATCGGCAGAGAAACAGGACCTTATCAAACTGCCTCTGAATATCTGCAGAGAAAACATCTTACCCATTCACCCTTAAAATCACATTTGAATCTCACCAAATCAAATACTGGACAAGTTCAGTTTAAATATGTAGGGGTGAATGAGTTACTTTGAATAAAAGACAAAGCTATTGTTGAAAGAAAATGCAGATAATTATCAATATTGAGGCTGCTCATGCCTTTTCAAGACTGCTTATTTTAATTCCACACTAGATATCTCCTTTGAATTCCTTGACCATACACATTAGTTTTCCGCCTTATCCAGATCAAACAGTCTTCCTTGTCTATGTCCTGCAAATTATCTTCCTGTCAAAATCAAACAAATTATCTCCCTTGCCAATTCCAGGTAAACTCACTAACGTCCTGGTCAAACATGTTACCTCCCTTGTGCATGTTAAAATAAATAACCAGTCTTGTCAAGATCAAACTTTTAACCACCCTTGATCCAGTCACGTACTGAACTACCTCCCTTTTATTTCTATTTAAGGAAGTTACCTCCCTTGTCCATATTATTTTTGTACTTGTTGTCCCTAATAATTGATTAATTTGCATTTAATATTATGGAAATGCTTAAATTTCATGATATTATTGGTCAAGCACTCTGATCATGCTAAAGTAAAATTCCCCCTAGCCAACTCACCAACATGCATCTAGATGGTTCGCCAATGTGACACACTCCCCTCCAGGCAAAAAGAAATTCATTTCTAGCTAACTGCTATCATGCTTATGAGAGCAAGGTTAAACAGATTATAGACACAGTACCTTGGTCCAAACATGGGCACCGATGTAACTAGGGTCACTAGAGTTAAAGGGAGTTTCTCCCCAAGCTCTGTCAGAAACAAACCACAAATCACCCTTGTGACAATTTCGTTGCAATTCATCCCTTATCATTAGGATAATCATCTCCCTTGTTTGCTCGTTTTTTGATGTACCATTTTCGGGTATAAATCCTGGCGAACCTGTTTATGCAGGCATTGCAAGGCCTTGTCAAGGCTCGCCTGAAAGCAGCATCAGATTACTACTAAATGAACAACTCTGGTTCAACAGTTTGGAACGCCATAAATTGAAGCGGCCTATAAGTGAACATATAACCTTGACCAGGAGGGTAAATGGCCCGGAAAAGATAGTATAATACTTTCTTTGATAAAGTTTCGCTGAACTCTCTGATCCTGTTTTAGATAGAAACAACACTGATAGGACTTTTCCAACAGTAGTCGTAGACTAATGGTATGACGTCAACAACTGTGACCGAACTGTTCTATGGGACCACAAGGAGTGATGGATGGCACACTGTTAATTTCAGATAAAATCTAAATGTCATATCTATATAAAGCTGTATAACAAAACTATTTTCATCTGTTAGGATTTTATATTCTGGAGAAAACAGAAGTGTACAGCATGGGGAGAAAAAAGACCGGGTAATCCATATCACATTATACATGTCAAGACTGACGCGTTAAGTGGAAAAAAATTCATTTTTCACCAGGAATAAATTCTTGTTGATGACCAAGCTTTAATACTGTTCAGAGTCTGCAGAATGAATTATTCACGAGTGACAAACCTGATGATATCTTTATATAACCAAGACAACACAAATAGTATCACGTTTCACCGTACCCTTGAAATGACCTCAACATGTTGGAGAGTTTTTTCTGCGTTTCTAGGTGGCACAGCACGGAATTACGCACTTTGGAAGAATTAAAACGATCATCTCTCCAAACAAAATCAACAACTTTTTTTAGAGTCAAATTTAAACAATGTTACGTTACTGACATAAAGTAAAGCGAACTGTCTCTATGTACTTCATATTAACCCTTGAAATGACCTTGACTTGTTGCCTTTCTCGACGTCATAATAAACCTTTGAAATGTTGGAAAGTTGTCCTTCTCAGTGACACAGCACAGACTTACACAATTTGGAAGAATAACGATTGTCTTTTTAAACAAAACCAACAACTTCTGCAGAATCAAATTTAAATAGCATGGTACACCCCTGACTTAAAGTAACGCAAAATGAATCTACGTACTTCATAATTTACACTTGAAATGACCTTGACATGAACGAGAGTAGCCATTCTCGGTGGCACAGCACGATAACACAACGTGGAGGAATAACGATTGTCTTACCAAACAAAACCAACAACTTTCATAGAACCAAATTTAAATAGCATGTTACACCAGGGTCTTGCTTTGACCGCCGTGAAATAATGCAAAATGACTTGACGTACATCATAATAAACCGCTTAGCTTCAATAACATAGACAGGACATAGCCACTTAAAGTCACTTGACAAGCTCCTTATATAGGACAGAACAATGGTGGCTGTAAAAAACACAATGTTCATAACATGCTGCTTTAACTGATACATGTACGATACTTCACAAGGGGCTGACAGAAACGGTGAAGGAACTGCTTCCACTTCTGGACCACCTTGTTTTACCTCCATTTTTAGTTTTTGTGGTGGGTGGGTGGGTGTGTGTGTGTGTGTGTGTGAATCTCAAAAGTATTTTTCGGAATTAGAGCTTTTGACAAAGAAAATAATTACACATTTTTCTATGTTTGAAATTTTACCCGATTCAACTGAACACTGTAAAATCTGGAATTATTTATCAATCTGACATTCACCTAGATCCCACAAATATATATACTATTTAGGGGGCACATTAGTCTAGTGGTAGGCTACCGGGCTTGTGACCGAAGGGTTGCGGGTTCAGTCACGGCACGGCACTGTGTTATATCTTTGAGCAAGATACTTTACTCCGCTTGTTCCAGTCTACTCAGCTGTAAATGAGTATGTGGTTGGACAGTGCTAGAATTGTTGAATGCTAGCTGTGAGCAACGAAAGGGCAGCACCGGCTGTATGTTCCCCAGGGAGTTGAGAAAGATATTAGCTGGTTGCAAAGGCCTTATAACGGCGATAATAATTTGTGAACCGCTTTGAGATGACCTACGAACTAGGTTGTGATAAAGCGGTATATAAGAACCTCAAATTATTATTATTATTGTTAATTATTATTAATTATCTAAGCAAATAAACAAGAGGAGGCCCAGAGGGCCTGTATCGCTCACCTGGATATCTAAGCAATCATGGCAAATCATTCTCCAAATGAGATCCAAGGGAATATGCCAGACTCCAAGGCCAATCCTTGAAGCATATCTGTATCAGATTTCTCATGCCCAGCTATTTAATGTATGGTTATGGGGTGGGGATCTCAACTGCTTCCAAGCTGTGACTCAGAAACTAGGTCCCTAGGGTTGTGGCCAGACCCCAGGATCAATTCTAATATCATGCCTGCATTCCTCTCTTTATGCCCAACAATTGTATATATAGTTTTGGGGTGGGAATTTTAACCATTTCAAAGTTATGCCCCAGGGGTTAAGTCTCCAAGGGCTGGGCAGACCCAAAGGCCATCCTGGAAGCATATGTGCATTAATCCTTCGGACCAGGTGAGCTAATAATGTATATCAAGAAACTTTCGTGCAGTCAAATTTTCGCTTTTCCCTGTTGAAATCCATATAAACCAGATGTTAATTTTGCCCTTCATAATTAATAACTATATATAATTTGTTCACTAATATTGGCTGGAATGATAAATTTGTCCTCATTAGGAAGTGCAAAAAAGGCGAAATGTTAACCTACAGCGAATGTTCAATATACAGTATACATATCCATACAAACTGGACCGGTGTAAGTGTAAATCAGTGTATTTTGAAGATATGAATGCAGTTTCATGTCTATTATATATAGAAATACATATCAGAAATCTATGACATTTCCATTACCATCATCCTGAGACGCTCTGTTGCCATCCAAACAGACTGTCATATCTGCAGTACATACCAAGGCTTATCTGACACAAAGGATACACATCTTTCATTGATTCTAAATTCTCTTGGCGGAGTATGTTATGAATGTTGATTATCTGAAAAAAAAAAAAAAAAAATGTTGAGAAGATTCATTAACACATCAACAAGTTTGTATTTGCAAAATTTTAAAGGTTTTAATGATTAACCCTTTCGCCACTATAGACCATAATAGATTCATTGAGATCAGTGCATGGTACAGTCTACTGAAGTTATATAGGGGTGAAAGGGTTAACATATAAGTACGCAATCACTATGTTTCTCTAGATGTCCAGGGAAACTGTGACTTAAATTGCTCTCACAAAACAGACAGGTGTTTAAAAAAAAATAAAAAAATCTATATTTTCCAACAGTTATGAAGCAAGTTCTATCAACTTATATTAATCGTTCTTGTTGACCCAGACGGTAGACAGGTGCTATAAACAGCAGTAAGAAATAGCAAACACGGGTCAACATCCTTTCTTACAGCATTAACAAAATCCTGTATCAACCTCATCAAAATGGCTGCATTCTTGAAAATTAAATGAAAGGTGTTTTTGAAAGTTATACAATAGTGCCTACCGAGTACGCTACTAATTTATTATTCATGATCGACCTCTGTAACCTGAAGACTTCCTACTTCAGCTCACGTTACACATCACACAACTAACGTCAATGACAAACACGGAACAAGTAGCTCCTCAAGTGACATGTTTCTCTGATTCAATTTGTTATCGGCTTCGAACTTGGCAGTTAAACTTAGGTGAAGCTGCTGGGATGCCTGTGAAGTTCATTATGCCCACAAAAGGGGCAATCAGTTTATAATATATTGATTCCCCAAGTATGGCCTCTCCGAACAAGTCTAACATCTGAAAATGGTTTGTCAGTTCACCAATTAACATTTGGAGAATTTGATTCCATTCGGGCAGGAAAAGAAACGAAACTCTCTTGAAATGTCAAAGATACACTCTTCAGTCTTAAGAGTCTTTCTAGTGAGAGAATTTGATATGATCTAAGTGCAAGGAATTTTAAGCAACAGGTCTGCGCCCAAAGATAAACACCAGAACAAAGCAACAGACAAGAATAGTGCATGCTGAATTAAGTCTGGAAACTATTTCCTAGTATATGGTCAATATTGTAACATATGTGATCTCTCATACAGACTCGTGACCTCTTCTGACCTCTTCTGACCTCTTCTGACAGGTGATCTCTCATTACAGGTGATCTCTCATTACAGTTGGTATCTCTCTACAGGCGATATATCTTTACAGGTGATCTCTCAATAAAGGTCATGACCTGTTATGACAGGTGATCTCTCATTACAGGTGATCTCTCATTACATATGGTATTTCTCTACAGGTGATATATCTTTACAGGTGATCTCTCAATAAAGGTCATGACCTGTTATGACAGGTGATCTCTCATTACAGCTGGTATCTCTCTACAGGTGATATATCTTTACAGGTGATATCTCATGATCATTACAGGTGATCACTCATTAAAGGTCATGACCTCTTCTGACAGGTGATATCTCATTACAGGTGATCACTCATTAAAGGTCATGACCTCTTCTGACAGGTGATTTCTCATTACCGGTGATCTTTCATTAAAGGTCATGACCTCTCCTGACAGGTGATATCTCATTACAGGTGATCATGATCTCTCATTGCAGCTGATCTCTCGTTACAGGTGACCTCTCTTTACAGGTGATAATATCCCATTACAGGCAATAACTTATTTCAGGTAATTTCCTGTTACAGGTCTAGGTTATCTATCATAACAGTTGATATTTCAATACAAGTGACCACTTATAACAGTTTATTTTTTTTATTACAGGTGAATTCTCATGACAGGTGATATCTCAATACAGGTAATTATATAATCTCTTGTTATAGGTTATTTCTTTTTACAGGTGATTTCTTATTACAGGTGATCTCTCAATACAGGTGATTATATCCCTTTACATGTACATGCAATATCTTCTTAAAACTGATCTCTTGTTTTAGGTGATCTCTCACGACAGGTGATTTCTCTTAACAGATTACCTCTCATTACAAATTTTTCATTACAGGTGATTTCTCATTGTATCAAATAGAAAATTAAAGTACTGAAATTTTACAATATCGGATCCGAGTACAAGGTGATAGGAAAAGTAATGCTTTTTAACTAAGACAATTTTGGGAAGAAACACCATTTTCCATGGGAGTAGGGGCTGAATAATGTCCCCAAAGAGGGTCTAATAATCCCTTAGGTGGTCTTTCATGAAAATGAACTTTTGATCCAGGTGGTAATGTGATCTCTCTGGACAGGTGGTCCCTCATGAGAGGGTCAGAGAGTCTCCAATGAGTTGGTTTGTACAGAATGGTGATATCTTATAGGAAGGGTTCCTAACATGACACATATACGGTATGTTTTTAAAAAGTCAATTTTTCTGTGTAATTGTAAACACAAAATGTTATGGTAATCTGGTATAATGACGCAGAGTCGAACACACTTCATCTCCAGGAACAAACCTTTGCATAATTACTCATAATTACTACTATTATTTTCAGAGCAATTAGTGTTTCTTCTGAACATACAGCAGACTGGCAAATGCCACATCCAAATATCTAACACTTGGCCAACTCAATCATCATACACCATCACACGGCCCGCTCGACGGACCAACAATGTATAAATGTAATGCAAATTCCACTTTCCGCAAAAAAACACCCAAATGAGTGTAGTTTACCCCAGTAACATTAAGTCGTAACATCCCCAACCCACACCACACTCAATTTTTCATGTCACATTTATTTTTCAATATGGACAGAATCTTGAAAATCTATCAAATATACCCACTAAACTGAAAATTCATGGGGAACACTTGAAAGATCATAATTAATTAAAGGGCACCAAATGTAAAAAGTTGTTGTCTGGGAAATAATGACAATAACTCGACTGTTAGAGGAATATTGGGGAACAATTATCCATAATAAAGACATCGTTACGGACAAAACAAAAGCTGGGCTCTGCGATAACACAGGGAACAAGAGAAGGCATACGGATCTATTGTTGTAGGCTTTCTGTCAAATCTGGTCTTTACTGGTAATTTAATCAATACTGACCCGGTCTGTCTAACAAACAAGGCCATCAGCACCAAAACACATCCTTCAGTCGGTAACAAATAACACTAGTACTGCAGGCCACATCTCTATTGATAACGACCATTGAAGTTTCATATCTGTGGAATTTCGGACATATATCCCGGAGGATGAAGAATTTCCGGGGCAGAGACAAAGCTTGACAATTATTGATTCTGACCTTAACTCATTCACCCTTGAAGATGCATTTGAACTCTTTCAATTCAAAGGTTGGAATAGTTCATTATGAAATTACAAAAAGAAATTCCGAGTCAGAGACAAAGCTTGACAATTATTTATTCTGACCTAACCTCATTTATCCCTGAAGACACATTTGAACTCTTCCAATTCAAAGGTTGGAATAGTTCATTATGAAATTTTAGGGGTGAATGAGTTACACAGTACCCTTGGGAAGAATTCCCATACCTACATGTGGTAGTGCCCAGGTTGAGCCCTGACAATGACATTGCTAATACGACAATAAAGTAACATTTTCTAGATAACGTACAAATTAATTACGATCATGTTTAAGAAAAATCTGACAAATAAACGTAGCCTGCAAAAGTTTAAAAGCCCTGACAATGACATTGCTAATACGACAATAAAGTAACATTTTCTAGATAACGTACAAATTAATTACGATCAGAAATTAAATGTAGCCTGCAAAAGTTTAAAAGCAAGTGCAGCTATGAGGCAATTTCAGATGCAAACAACTTAACGATGTAACAAAAACACATTAAGATGATGTCGCCTATCAGAATATTAGCCGACAAGATACCGAACATTTAAGAAATAGCTTTTTATTCATGTTTCAGTAATAAGGATTTTGAAGACTACTAGAGGTCTTTCGAGTCCCGTCCTATTGGAAACACATCTGTTCCACATGAGAGTTACAGATTATCACACTGTGTTCTCAGGGTTTGTTGTCAGAACAATTATATCCTCACGAGCATGTGGATAAAATCACCAGGCTATTGCAGGTTTGAACCACCAATCCATGAAAACACTGTGTGATAAATTGTTTATCAACTACTTTATACTACAAACTTGTATATTTTTCCATTCAGGAATGTATTTGATCAAATATGATTGATATCCAGTGCACAGTTCTACAGAAAAAGTTGTTTGTAGCAATATAGCCAAATTGCCCACTTTTGGCCGCACCCCTAAGCCCCCTTGGGGGTAAGCACCACCATTTGTACAATTTTGAATCACCACCACCTAGGGATGCTTCCAGTCAAATATCGTTGATATCCATCGCTTAGTTCCAGAGAAGAAGTCACTTGAAGCAGTATAGCCAAATAACCCTTTTTGGCCCCGCCCCTCAGCCCCCTGGGGGGTCAGTCACACCATTTCTACAATTTTGAATCCCTGCCTCCCATAAATGCTCTTGATCAAATATGATTGATAATTAGTGCATAGTTCTACAGAAGATGTCGTTTGTAGCAATATAGCCAAATTGACCCCTTTTGGCCGCGCCCCTCAGCCCCACCATTTGTACAATTTGAATCCCCACCACCTAGGGATGCTTCCAGTCAAATTTAGTTGAATTCCAATCAGTGGTTAAGAAGAAGAAGTCATTTAAGGAAGTTGTTGCCGTATGGATGGACGGACGGACGGACACCGGACGCAACGGTATGGCATAAGCTCAACTTGGTATGATCTAGGATAGAAATACCCCACCCTTGGGTATAGGTACACAATCTGGTTCAAAAACCTCAGCAAGCCTCACTCTTTGCCCTGAATTCTGTACTCATTAGTCTACCATATGAAGAGGTGGAAGGATATGGATCTACTGAAAAACAATGTTACATGCCGAAAGATAAATCTCACTGGAAGGTACCGACATATCCCAATCTAAATGACATTAATTATAACATACTGGTGGCCCAAAGTGACACTTAGAAACATTTAAACACCATTTGAGTGAACAGACATGCCTGTCTATCAAACATTACTATGAAGGAAAGACACACAAAGACATTGTCAACCTGGCCCCCTGGGTAGTTGTTACCATGGTGATGACGAAGAGTCGGAACAGTTGCGGTCCCTCGGGTTCAGAGACCTGTCTTCACAGATTTCAATTTTATCCTAGACTTCGTATAGAATACATCACAATATCTCGCACTAGCAATCTCCTTCTGTCGACATTTTTTCTTCAAATCCAATAACTGGCTCTTTGTGCAGAACATGCGTTATCTTGCACAACGTGATCTCTGCACTCGGTAAGCTCTAAAAAGGCATTTCTTCCTAATCAAAAATCATCCTTTCATCCCTTGTTTGTCCTTCCTTTTAATAACTTTCTTGTCTCGGATGATATTGCAGGAACAAGATCTTTGCATTAAGCGCACTTCAAACAAATGCATTGGTCCTCGTGGAATTATGATTATAACACCAGCTTAAAACATACATTTTATATCCATTACCAATGCATCTGTATCAGATTTTTTTACACAGCAATTAGCCCAAATGTGACCATATATGGGGTTCAAGAATACAATCAAAATCGTTACGGCGTCAAGAAGCCGTGTTCGAACACGCCCACAAACCGAAGGGTTGTTTCAGGGTGTCACTCACTGCATCTGGCTCGTCGATTGGTCGATAGAACGTTTGAGGTCTGTGTCGTCCTTGTTTTCAGAAGCAGTGTACAACATTGTATCTTTTTCGGAGACTTGTTGTTTGCACGCATTGTCAACTTAAGATTACGCATACACGTATATAAATATGTAAAATTTACATTGCATGGGGTTTCGTTGAATGTGTACTTATCCACATTTTCGTGAACTGTAATGGTATTTCTGATTACAAGAGGGCAAAATGAAGAATATTACCCATGCTTGAAAGCAGTCAGTTCGGTTTGTGGGCGTGTTCTTTTTAAACATGACTTTTTTGACGCCATAACGATTTTGATTGTATTTCATGTTGCATAGCTTGTATAGATAGACAAGATTTCTGAGCTTTCTTTTTGCACAGCCCTGAGACTGGGATTAGCCTCTAAGCTGATTTTTTTTTCTCTGTCTTGTGCATTGGGGGCATGACCTTTAATTGGCAATGGTTTTTACACATTTATTAACAGCCCTAAGATTGACAATAGCTTCTAAGCTTTCTCTTTGCATTATAGCCTTTAAATTGACAATGAATTTAAAGGTTTTTTTTGCATACCCCTTAAACTGACTTTGATTGACATTAGATTTGAAATTTCTCCTTTGCTCTTTGCATGCAAAACCTTTAAATTTGTACAGACCCAAGATTGACATTGGTTTGACTGTTTCTATACCTTGTACTCTGATATTTGCATAGCGTCCAAGATTGACAATGATTTTTGAAGTTTTTAATTTGCATAGCCCTTAAACTGACATTGACTTCACATTTGTTCCTACAACTTTTCTTTGCTCTTTGCACAACCCTTTGATTGACATTGGTTTCAAAGATTTCTTCTTTGCTTTTTGCATAGTCTAACCCTTTCACCACTGTAGACCATGATGGACTCATCCAGATCAATGCATGGTAGAGTCTACTAAAGTTACATAGAGGTGAAATGGTTAAATTGACATTGTTTTCTCAGCTTTCGCTTGGCACAACCCTAAGACTGACATTGGTTTGACCACTTCTGAACTTTTTCTTTGCTCTTTGCATAGCCCTTTAGAGTGATCGTGATTTTGATGCCTTGTCGCTGCATGCACATAGCCGTTAAATGATATTTCTTAATGACTTTGCTTTTCACATAGTACTTTAATTGACATGGTCTCCAAGCTTTCTCTCTGCATGGCCCTAAGACTGACCTTGGTTTGACCATTTCTAAACTTTTCCTTTGCATAGCCCCATTTAATTGCTCTGTGCAAAGCCCTTTAGAGTGACAGCGATTTTTAACTCTTCTCGCTGCATGCACGTAGCCCTTAAACTGACATTTCTGAACATCCTTGCCATTTACCTAGTCCTTTGATTGACATGGTTTCTGAGCTTTCTCCTTGCAAGGCCTTCCGACTGACAATGACTTTTTACATTCTGGAATTTTCTTTGCTCCTTGCATATCCCTCAACTCATTGACCCCTGAAGACACATTTGAACTCTTCCAATGCAAAGGTTGGAATAGTTCATTGTAAAATGTCAGGGGTCAATGAGTTAAACTGACACTTGATCCCAAAATTTACTCTTTCCACATATTGCTGTTATGGTGTTCAGCTTTAGGTTTTTTCTTCGATCTATTCAGATACTGGATAAATGTGGAGTCCATAGCTGGCAGCCTGGATAGCTAGCCTAGATTTCAATGTGGTTATAATAGATAATTATCTCTGAATCCATTTTTTAAATGATATTGTACTGTTTTTAATATCACCAAAGCTTTCGAAAGCAGGCAATAAATACTTCCTGGTTACATTTTCTCATTTAAAATTTTGATTTATGTGCTGGAGTGTGCTCCAATATTTTAGAATAACTGTTTCCGTTAAAACATAAATCTTCTTGGAGCCAAAACCGTCCATGTTTGGGGTACCACGCAATGTGATATGGGAACACAGCAAAATTGACAGAGAAATTGATGCATACCAAAGTCAGATCCAACTGCATCAAATGAATGACAAATTCTAGGAAAACATTGTCAGGACTGATTACAAACAAATTATCCTCCAGGACATCCCCATATATTTCTGAGTGCTCACAAAAGACTTCCTACCGAGTCTTGATTTTCGTCAATATCCGGAAACCTACTGGATAGAAGAACAATGTGTTATTGATTTGTTCCTGCCATTGTCATTGATTGGTTCACAGGACGATGATCTAACATCCACACAATGCTGTACTAAGCAGCGGCGAAACGTATGACCTGGCTACCTTACGCGGCCAGCACGCAGTAAACATGCCACTGTCACAGGCGAACCATACACAACACCTCGGTAGTAACCATTAAGGCAAGTCATCACGCCCAACCCCAATCGCATTACCATGTCATAGCTTATCCATAGGAAACAAGTGATTGGTTGTTTGTGACCATTTTATCAACTTGAGTGCTTCTTAAATTAATTGGAAGGCACATGGTAGACTAGTGCATGAGTAGATGGGTCTCTGGAGACGATTTATAAATGTATTGTTTCTTCATCCCCCATGACTACCAAATTGTGTAACATATCACATTGCGTGATGTGCATGTCTGGTCTATATGTGTGCAGTAGTAACTCTCCTATGTGATTCTATGGTGCTATTATCTTCTTGTGTACCCAGGCCATTAATGCAATACATCAGTGAACTTAAAGTACTGCTGCAGTTTTTGCTCCATACATGCAGTTGTCAGTATTAATTTACACATGCAGTTGTCAGTACTGATTCATACATACATGCAGTTACCAGTATTGCTCATATAATACATGCAGTTGTCTGTATTGTTTTATTATAAATGCAATTGTCAGTATTGTTTTATATATAAATATAATACATCAGTATTGCTTCATATATGCATGATGTTGTCTGTACTGTTTTATAGATAAATGCAGTTGTCTGTATATAAACATGGAGTTGTCAGTATGGTTTTATATATAAATGCAGTTGTCTGTATATAATCATGCAGTTGTCTGTATATAAACATGTGGTTGTCAGTATTGTTCTATATATAAATGCAGTTGTCTGTATTGCTTCATATATAAATGCAGTTGTCTGTATTGTTTTATATATAAATGCAGTTGTCTATCGTTTAATATATAAATGCAGTTGTCTGTATATAAACATGTAGTTGTTTGTATTGTTTTATATATAAATGCAGATGTCTGTTTTGCTTCATATATTAATGCAGTTGCCTGTATTGTTTTATATATAAATGCAGTTGTCTGTACTGTTTTACATATAAATGCAGGTGTCTGTATTGTTTCATATACATATGCAGTTGTCTGTATTGTTTTATATATAAATGTAGTTGTCAGTATTGCTTCATATATAAATGCAGTTGTCTGTACTGTTTTATATATCAATGCAGTTGTCTGTATTGTTTTATATATCAATGCATTTGTCTGTATTGCTTCATATATAAATACATTTGTCTGTATTGTTTATATAAAAATGCAGTTGTCTGTATTATTTAATATATGCAAGGAGTTGTCTGTTTTGTTTTATATATAAATGCAGTTGTCTGTATTGTTTTATATATAAATGCAGTTGTCTGTATTGTTTTATATATAAATGCAGTTGTCTGTATTGTTTCATATACACATGCAGTTGTCTGTATTGTTTTATATATAAATGCAGTTGTCAGTATTGCTTCATATATAAATGCAGTTGTCTGTACTGTTTTATATATAAATACATTTGTCTGTATTGTTTATATATAAATGCAGTTGTCTGTATTGTTTAATATATGCAAAGAGTTGTCTGTATTGTTTTATATATAAATGCAGTTGTCTGTATTGTTTTATATATAAATGCAGTTGTCTGAATTGTTTTATATATAAATGCAGTTGTCTTTGTCTTTTATAAATGCAGTTGTCTGTATTATTTAATATATGCAAGGAGTTGTCTGTTTTGTTTTATATATAAATGCAGTTGTCTGTATTGTTTTAACTATAAATGCAGTTGTCTGTATTGCTTCATATAAACATGCAGTTGTCAGTATTGTTTTATATGTAAATGCAGTTTTCAGTACTGATTCATACATACATGCAGTTGTCAGTATTGCTCATATAATACATGCAGTTGTCTGTATTGTTTTATTATAAATGCAATTGTCAGTATTGTTTTATATATAAATACAATACATCATTATTGCTTCATATATGCATGATGTTGTCTGTACTGTTTTATAGATAAATGCAGTTGTCTGTATATAAACATGCAGTTGTCAGTATGGTTTTATATATAAATGCAGTTGTCTGTATATAAACATGTAGTTGTCAGTATTGTTTTATATAAAAATGCAGTTGTCTGTATTGCTTCATATATAAATGCAGTTGTCTGTATTGTTTAATATATAAATGCAGTTGTCTGTATCGTTTAATATATAAATGCAGTTGTCCGTATATAAACATGTAGTTGTTTGTATTGTTTTATATATAAATGCAGATGTCTGTATTGCTTCATATATTAATGCAGTTGCCTGTATTGTTTTATATATAAATGCAGTTGTCTGTATTGTTTTATATATAAATGCAGTTGTCTGTATTGTTTCATATACACATGCAGTTGTCTGTATCGTTTTTTTATATAAATGCAGTTGTCAGTATTGCTTCATATATAAATGCAGTTGTCTGTATTGTTTTATATATAAATGCAGTTGTCTGAATTGTTTTATATATAAATGCAGTTGTCTGTATTATTTAAAATATGCGAGGAGTGGTCTGTACTGTTTTATATATAAATGCAGTTGTCGGTATTGTTTTATATATAAATGCAGTTGTCTGTATTGTTTCATATAAACATGCAGTTGTCAGTATTGTTTTATAGATAAATCCAGTTGTCTTTGTCTTTTATAAATGCAGTTGTCTGTATTGTTTGATATAAACATGCAGTTGTCAGTATTGTTTTATATATAAATGCAGTTGTCTGAATTGTTTTATATATAAATGCAGTTGTCTGTATATAAACATGTAGTTGTCAGTATTGTTTTATATAAAAATGCAGTTGTCTGTATTGCTTCATATATAAATACATTTGTCTGTATTGTTTATATAAAAATGCAGTTGTCTGTATTGCTTCATATAAACATGCAGTTGTCAGTATTGTTTTATAGATAAATCCAGTTGTCTTTGTCTTTTATAAATGCAGTTGTCTGTATTGTTTCATATAAACATGCAGTTGTCAGTATTGTTTTATATATAAATGCAGTTGTCTTTGTCTTTCATAAATGCAGTTGTCTGTATTGCTTCATATACACATACAGTTGTCAATACTGCTTCATAAATACAATTGTTTGTATTGCTACATACAGTTTGTGAGTTACATACATGGAGTTTGATACTGAACATATGAGAGCTATCAGATATTCTTGTCTTAAGATTGGTTGCTTAGTCAGTATCTGTCTGCATTTCAAAAACTTGATGACTTGGTATGTCTCGTACTGGAAATTACATTGAATCAGAAATTTTCAATATGATATTTTTTAAATTATAATTGTTAATTTTTGTTCAATTTCCTGTTGTCATATTTATAATAAATTCAAAAAAAAAAATTCAAAAAATCCGGGCCTTTTTATGTATTTACTTCCCTCCACCCGACTCTCCGTCCCCATTATTTTCCCATTATTTACAGAAAAAAAGAAAGCCCAGATACAAAGAATGCTTCATATCAAATTTGGTCAAAATTATTTTAGCTACTCTGGGCTAGTAGTCTTTCCTACAGGAAATAGTTTTTAGTTGTTTTTGAACAGGAAGAATATATCTTACTCATTCACCCCTACATATTTAAACTTGACTTGCCCAGTCTTTGATTTGGTAAGGTTCAAATGTGACTTGA
Organism: Mizuhopecten yessoensis; assembly: GCF_002113885.1. NCBI lineage: Eukaryota > Metazoa > Mollusca > Bivalvia > Pectinida > Pectinidae > Mizuhopecten > Mizuhopecten yessoensis. Next base: position 505,496 of record NW_018404023.1, read on the forward strand.
GGGGTGAATTGGGTAAAGAAGCAGACTTCCTGAATTTAATGATAACTAAGTTCCAAGGTCCAAGATCCTAGATCAAAAAGAAAAGAAAAGAGCTGAGAACAACAAGTCTTCTTCATATCCCAGACAGGGAAATTTAAAGGAGAAAATCTTAGCCAACCTAGGAAAATCTGTTTGAAATTACACAAGACAATGATGCCAGGCTTTGCGCTGATCTAAATCATACAGGACAGATCGCGTGGTCTGTGTAATGCTCGCCTGCTGTCAGCATCATTAGCAGCCACTGACAGCTTTTTGTACGCTCAGCAAGATCTACGCTTTTTGTATGTTACACAAATGTTTCATGTTGAACCAATTTCATAACAAAATCTACACCAAAAACATCATATACCCAAGCTGTTGTCTCTATCCGCAAGAATAACCCCTTTTAACAGCTAAGAACTTAAACCGCTACATTCTGATATCAAGTTTACATATAAACACTTTTATCCAAGTATCTTGGATTGAAATTTATCAACATGTTCAAAGTGTGATGCGTCATTGACAATGTTTACAATATATATCCTAAAGAATTCTTTCACATGTCATTCACGCACTGAGGAATGCACACTGCCTTGATGAGCAATATCATGTTATCAAAAGAAAATAATCTTCAAAACTGATAGCAAATATAATCAGACATGAACTGTAGTAACTTGATCTCGCGGCCCATCACTAATATAACAGACCTTCGTTGCTTGTGTACTTCCAACAACTTTGTTATCCTGGTACCCAATAACCTTCGGCTACAGATGTTGCTAAACAGTTTATCCTTCCTTCACCGATATAGATTACTCAAATTCTCCCCATCATCTTTGTTTGCCCATTATTTATCCTTCAAGGTATCATGAATATTTTATGATTAATTGACAAATTAGACCAATGCAGCACCCGAGCCAAGATAATCTAACGTGATTCTGGTATTTTAATTGCACGCTACTACACTAGCTTGAACCTCAAGCTCCCAACTGATTTGATGACGTTAAGATGGTTATGATACCTGTATGTGGAGGTGAACTTATTTTCTTTGTATACCGATCCCTACACATACCACACACAACAAAACGTAGAATATTCTACATGTAGCTTAGTGTAATCAGGATTTCTCGGAGAGAGTCACTCCTGCCCGAGGTAATGTTACCGGACACTGTCTCAGGACAACTTTATTCCAATGCATCATCTTGTTTGATATGACATTCCATTATATCATCTTGTTTGATATGACATTCCATTATATTATATTGTTTGATATGACATTCAATTATATTATATTGTTTTATGACGTTCCATTATATTATATTGTTTTAAATGACATTCCATTATATTATATTGTTTGATATAACATTCCATTATATTATATTGTTTGATATGTCATTCCATTATATTTTATTGATTGATATAACATTCCATTATATTATATTGTTTGATATGTCATTCCATTATATTTTATTGTTTGATATAACATTCCATGATATTATATTGTTTGATATGACATTCCATTATATTATATTGTTTGATATGACATTCCATTATATTTTATTGTTTGATATAACATTCCATTATATTATATTGTTTGATATGACATTCCATTATATTATATTGTTTTATGACGTTCCAGTATACTATATTGTTCGATATGACATTCCATTATATCATATTGTTTGATATGACATTCCATTATATCATATTGTTTGATATGACATTCAATTATATTATATTGTTTTATGACGTTCCATTATACTATATTGCTCGATATGACATTCCATTATATCATATTGTTTGATATGACATTCCATTATATCATATTGTTTGATATGACATTCAATTATATTATATTGTTTTATGACGTTCCATTATACTATATTGTTCGATATGACATTCCATTATATCATATTGTTTGATATGACATTCCATTATATCATATTGTTTGATATGACATTCAATTATATTATATTGTTTTATGACGTTCCATTATACTATATTGCTTGATATGACATTCCATTATATCATATTGTTTGATATGACATTCCATTATATCATATTGTTTGATATGACATTCAATTATATTATATTGTTTTATGATGTTCCATTATACTATATTGCTTGATATGGCATTCCATTATATTATATTGTTTGATATGACATTCCATTATATTATATTATATTGTTTGATATGACATTCCATTATGTTATATTGATTGATATGACATTCCATTAACCATCTTGTTTTATATGACGTACCATTGCATCAAGTTTTAAATGACAATCCATTGCCTAGGATCAATCTAGACTTGATTCACTACCGTTTATGGGTAGTTTCCCCTACAGAAGCAATTTTCCTGTTCTTTGTTATTCCCCCCTTGTGCTTCAAAATTCCCCTATTTCAACAAGAAAATAGCATTTTATCTTCAAAATATTTCTCCTATATATTTATGTTTCCTTCAAAGTTCAACAGTTAAAAAGCATAATACTGCATATAAACATTTTCTTTACATAATTCAAACAACAATTCTACAATTTTGAGCTTAAAATTGTTAATAAATTGTAATAAACTGCACACAGGTATGTCGGTCAAAACATTTATCTTTTACATTATTGTAGCCTTGTAACAAAATCTTAATTTCCCCCAAATCTGAACAAGGGTAGATTCCCCTAAAACCTAGATTGATCCCCAATTGCATCACACTGTTTCCAATGACACTACATTGTGTCATAAAACAATACCCACTAAAATCAATTCCACATTTACTCACGTTTTCATGCTTAAATCTAGTCAGAATCTTTATTTCTCGCAAGGTCCGCTGACAATATGTCTGGTGCTCAAATGGCGAGATCTTCTTTATAGCCACCCTTTCCTTTTTACTTAGAGGAGAATGTGTATCTATGGCCGATCTGGAATATAAAGAATTGTCATTAAGCAACTTGCTAATAATAAAAGCACATCAAATATAAATATTTCCAATCATAATTTTTTTTCATTGATCATCAAACAACATGCTTTTTTTTCTTTCCTGAAGTGGAAAACAGAAAAGTGTACTTTATCAGAGCTAGAAATTAACTCATTCACCCCCTGGAGACCCAGTTGAACTCTTCCAATTTAAAGGTTGGAATAGTCCATTATGAGATTTCAGGGGTGAATGAATTAACTTTCAAAACCACTAGTCAGTTGGGTTAGTAGTTTCTAATTTTACTAGTCAATGTGCAAATTCCACAAACCAAATATTCTTCAACATGGTAAGTAATATGAAGTTTTGACTAGTCAATCGGACTAGAGGTTTCTAGAACCACTAGCTCTAGTCCATCTAGAGATTTTACTAGTCTTGAGTTTTGACTAGTCAATTGGACTATTTCTGCACTAAAACACCTGAAACAAATTTGAAGGTTTATCTTGTATTACCCAGCTAACCACATCTGATTTAACAGTTTTCACATTGAAACACATGTACACCGACTATCAAAATCTGTGACATAAGATCTAGACTCATACATTGTCTTCAGGTGAATGAATTACCTGGCCATGTATTTTACCCATTCAACCTCATCATCTTTCCATGTTTTTGGTGATTTCTTTTTTTTTTTTTTTTAATTTTTAAAATGTTATTTCTGTCATTTTTATATGGATATCATGTGAAGATTTATCTTATCTTTAACTTTAGTAGTAGACTCACCTATGCATTGATTTGGACGAGTCCATTATGGTCTACAGTGGTAGAATGGTTAATGCAAAGATTTGTTGTCAGATGTTATGTCTGAACTGAATAACTTGGTTGCAAACTGAAACAGAACACAAAACACAGTTTTGCAGGGAGACCCGTCTTTATCGCACCATACAATTATGACACAGTGTACTGAACAAGGTTTATGAGAGGAATCTATTTCCTAACAGAACATGCTACATCATGTATACATTTATTAATGGACGATAAAACCATACAGAGATTCGATATACAGTACCATAAAATCGCTGTCACCAACACAGTGCCACTATTTATGATATATTACACAACACTATATACACAAGTTTAATACCTCCCATACAGCATTAAAAATAAAAGCCATCACACAGCCCATAAGCATCCATCGTTATGACAGCTAAAACAGGACACATGCCAGTGTTCTCATTAAAAGCCCATTGTCGACAAACGTACCTCACCATTAATTAATTTGAACCAGCTAATTGTTTTTCAGTAAATGTATAGGTCAAGATTTTACAGTGCAGTGTTTCGAGGGAGGAATATTTTCAGGCGAGTCCTGATGTGACAAGCCGATCTTTCTGGCTCGAACGAGAGACACCTGAAAAGGAGGAGAGAACTTCTCAGTGTACTCATTTAACTCATTCACCCCTAAAATTTCATTATGAACTATTCCTTCTTTTGAACTGGAAGAGTTCAAATGTATCTTTAGGGGTAAATGAGTTAAAGAAAGTTTCCAGGAGAAGTAGCCTGCTATTCATCAACTTGGAACCAGCTATTTTTTTCAGAGTATGTATAGGTCAACATTACAGCATATGCTCTTTCCAAATCAACCACCTATTTCAAAACTTGGTGACAACACAGACTTAAGACAGGTCACGTCTTATTTAATTATGAAAAATATGATTAAATCATTACTTTATACAAAATAACCATATCAAAATTCAGGATGAGGCTTTGCCAGCTGCTGAACCTCAAAAAACTTTCCCTCAGGTTGAGATTTTCAACCTTTATCACACAGGAGTGAAAAGATTCTATCAGGTTCAAATACAGTAGTTAAAGCTAAATTGCATTCACTAAAAAGACACTGAAAGTGTTCTTTTTTAGAATATGCAATAATCTGGCAATAAATTTGAATATATTCATACTTATTTGATTTCGATTTTCTAAACTAGTGCAATTGCCATGGCAAAAATAACCGAAGAGAATCAGCATTTTGATGACCAGATGAAAGTCAGCTCAAGCAATAATCGTAATAATAGCCAATTTGTCGTAAAAATAGCTTTACAGAGCTATAATGTTTGTATTTTAACATATACGACGATAAATACAAATTCTTGTAGCCAGCCCTCTCGCCGTCAGTAATCAGTGGGAATGAGATCTATATACAGACAAGCATCATGGAGGACCCGATATCTGTGGCGGAATAGTGTCAATCTGTCTGGGTCACATGTCCAATAATCAGACGCCATCAATACCCTAATGCACGGCAATCAAGTGACAGATGAATCTGAGCAACTGTCCACTGTGTCGTCGATGTACCGACGACACCTTCCTCGATACTCCATTACTTACACTTAATGGCGTAAACCATGTCTTGCTGTCGTTATGGAGACACCAGCAATGACATCCCAATAAGCACAACATTGATCAAAATATCTCAAAATTGGGGGAAATAATGATCAAATGCTAGTAATGTCCCCACAGCCGTACTCCCAGTCAGCTAATGAACTACATTGTTATTCTACTCCCTCATAACTATCCGCTCCTTCATTTAGTAATATTTCCTCTCACTATCACTGTGTCAATTGCAATATCTTCAAAGGTGTTATTTTCTTCTTGTTACAGTTTGATATGTGCAAATGAGTTTTATAACAAGCTCTTTTTTGGGGGGTTTTTAAAGTAGTTATTTCCCAAAAGTTTCTCCATGACTCTTTTGGTTTTATTATATTAATTACAATTTTATAATAACAATTTAATTAAAATTAACAATTTTATAATAACAATTTAAATAAAATTAACAATTTTATAATAACAATTTAAATAAAATTTACAATTTTATAATAACAATTTAAATAAAATTAACAATTTTATAATAACAATTTAAATAATATTAACAATTTAAAATTATTTTAACAAAAAAAAAAAAAAACTGCCTGTGAAACCTATACATTGTGTTTCTTGCTTATATACTTAGAGGAATATCTCCATATATCTTAGTAAATATCTAAAGCAGGATGACTGGAATTCATAATTCACTCACCACTGACTCCCTGCTTTAATTTCCTCTGAGGAAAAGAATCAGCTGTATTCCAGAAAATGTCGGGTAAAATAAACACCTTTGAAACAGTCAACCAACCATTAGGTTCAGCAAGTACGACCAATGTGACATTTATAGGTAAGGGTAGTATAACAACCGAGACATGGACGAAATAATGATACCGATGTATGGATGAAACCATTTCGATTTTACTAAAGTCACTGAAGCTTGAATGGAAATTCAGCATCTGAAATCAGTCGTGCATCAGTAGAGGAGTTAAGCGATAGATGCATCATTGATGATGTCAGAATGATCTCGCTGTAGCAGTCACAGGTATGTCTAGATGTACAATGTGACTGCACCGACAGACAAACAGACAACAGACATACCCCGTTTCTAATATATTTATATCCTGCCGCCATTTTTTTTTATTGGGGGGTTAATAAATCTTTTCTATATTACTGCTATAAATTGGTTGATTAAAAATTCAATCACTTCCCTGTCATCATTGGTATTAATATTCAAAATCGTAGCTGATTTTCATTTTGAAACTGGGTTAATTTCATTCCACGATGAGGCGGGGCGCTTTTCCCTTTTTCAGTGCATTGCCCAACTGGGCTATATCCCCACTGAAATAAGGTATAAAATATCACAGGAAGAGTATATGTAAGGGAATATGTAAATTGCTGAACCATCATTTATATTCAGTGAGGAAGGTTTTGTGTTGCATGTACAAGTTCTTTGTATACATTGTAATCTGTATTATATATTCACTTTAGAATTGGGTGGTCAGGTAGCACAGTGGATAGAACACTCGCCTTTCACCAATGCGGCCAGGGTTCGACTCCCATATTGAACATGAAATGGTATATGAGGTCATCACCTGCCCAACTAGTGGGTTTTCTCCCACATTAAGACCCCCTCCTCCCTAACTTCAGAGCCAACAAAATTGATTAAGATATGTTCATATAACTTGTTCCAATATGATGGTAAAAATGAAATAAAAGCATATCTTTAAACTTTGAAAAGTCTACAAGTATCATCATTTACAAAGAAAACTTGTTTCTCCTCTGCAGGCAATACATGTCATCAACACTGAATACAATGTATTGATGAAGAAGCAACGACAAGTAATTTAACCTGCCGTGTAAGTTGGTAAATATTCCCATTCATCCCCGATTCAGTAGAGTTTTAATGACAGCTACACATACATTTAAGCGCAAATTAAATGTCAATACCAGATTACTCGGCATGTATACCTCAGTGACAAGTGAAACTACAGACATTCGTAAACACCGTTTCCCTGATATATGTGCTCTTAAAATTCAATTGACAGGTTATAACATCTTTGACAAAATATTAGAATTTCTCTTGCTAACTTGAAAATAACGAACACCTGATCATGAGCTCTTCAATGTTATATTTTTAATCACGTGTAATGCTGCTGACGCCAGAATAAATGAAGAATTTTTTATTAAATTTTCTCCACATTTTACATGCCAAGGCACATATACCACAACTATGTCCACGGCAAATTCTTTTACCCCTGATAATCTGATTAGATTTGAAACAGGCGTGGGTCTGAAATTCCAAATTATTCATACATCAGGTACTTATAATTTCATCACAAAATCAATTTAAATTTTGAGATATTAATTTTCATATAAAAAGTTTACATGAACTCGTAAACAATTTAACAAATATGAAATTTTTGCCCAATTTAATTTTCGTCCCTGTTTGCCCTTGAATCACAGAACAAATTAATATTCAAGACATGGAGAAACTACCATGGTGATAAGAGGGATGTTCCCTAACACCGACCAGGAAGACATCGCCCGACACTGATTGGGAAGATGGTCCTGAACACCTCCTTTAATTTCCCTGTGCAATGTCTGCCATGGCTGTCTACGCGATGTCAATCAATGCCCTTTTTGAACTAAACCGTCTACCAGCAGCTATATAGGTGGGGTCCTGTGTTACACCAGCTGTTCGGGGTGTAGCAGTGTTCAACCTTTGTATGTGCTCGTACTGAAGATGTAAGATTGGATTTCTCAAGGCAGGTTGAAAGGTCTACTCAAACCATAAATACAACCTAACATGAATTTCAAATAACGATAAAATATAACATACTGTATCAGGAAAAAGAAATTGTAAACGAAATGTTCCTACATAAATATACGGTATAGCGGGTAATTTTTCGCTGCAGTATCATTTTCGCCTTCCCTAATTCATCACTACAGCAAACATTTGTATTCAACATATAACTAATTTAATATTGGGTGGAAATGGATTTTACCGTCACTGGGCGAAAATATCCTGGAATACAGTAATAGTTTTACACGTTAAACGAGATGAAGACATAGTTGATGTCACCAGCATCAAGGTCTGTTGACAACAAGTAGCCATGTTTGGGAATATACATGTACCATCATTCCAGGGCACAACACACACTGCTTAATAGACAGTATAAATAAGTACACCAAAATTAATAATGCAGATTAGAATTTAACCCCCAGGGCCACGGCCGCCAAGTGGTCATATAATAAAGGCGTCTGACATTCTGCTACCACTAGCCCTTCACCACTGGGTCGCAGGTTCGAGGCCTACGTGGGGCAGTCGCCAGATACTGGCCTTAGGTCGGTGGTTTTTCTCCGAGAACTCTCGTTTCCCTCCACCACAAAAACCTGACACGTCCTTAAATGACCATAGGTGTTAATATAATAGGACGTGAAACACAAACAAAGTGTAACCGAAAGAATTTAACCGTAAAATATACACCTTAGCTCCCATTCAACAATATACCATCCAGCCAAATCGGTGACCCTGAAATTAATGCCACGCTCACCAAGGACAGAACACTGCCAAATAGACAACTCGAGAATGTACATCACGCTTTTCTTTTCAACAACACAACAAAAGATTGTGTATGTAGGTTCATACATCACAACCAGTGAAGAGTTTAAGTGTTAGGTTTCGAAGCTTGGTAATATATGTACTCTCTCACCTTCATCCGACAAAAAGTCCTTTTGTCTGACGAAGGTTACGGAATCGCATATATAGACTATAGTCATTTAAACGTCATGCACATGAAATTTTCGCTGGTAATGCTATACATGAAAATGTATAAATTCTTACTAAATGCTTACTAACCTGTAGAAAATGTTTAGAAACACACCAAAGAGAAGACACTAAACTATACACCACATATACTAGCTATCACTCAAGGACAACATGGCCAGTGACATACCTTGTAGTGTACAGCACATATACTAGCTATCACTCAAGGACAACACGGCCAGTGACATACCTTGTAGTGTACCCCATGCTCTCACTGTAAACAACACAACACTGCCTTCCAGACATCGTTATACACCTGTTCATTCAACAAGCACTAATCAATGTCTTCCACTGATTAATTCTGCAGTTATATGGAGTTCAAACATAAGGCTTGCACTTGTAACATATTTTCTACACTTAAAGAATCATTACAAATCTATTGCTAACCTTTAGAAGTCATTAAGAAGTGCCAACAAATTAGCTAAATTTATGTTTTTGCCCTACATAAGTCTGAAGACATGGTCCTAATATAATAAACGGATAAGCTCGCCCAAAACATATTGTGATGCAACCACTTTCTAAAGATTACTTTTCCAGCTTAATGATCATGATATTCTATTCCTGCATATAAGACTGGGTTATTCGCATTTCCGGAAGTGCTGGGAAACTCCTTCAGACCTAAAAGCCAGGATAGCTTGCACTCAAAGGTTAGCGTGAAACTACTTTTTCATCAAGGGGAGTAACTCATGCTTGGATTACATCTCATCTGCTCTCTCAAATACAGTCAAAGGTACACATTAAATGTACACTTCAAAATAGGAGATGTGGTGTTTGTTCAGGCAAAAGTGAAGTAAGAATCAATTAAGTTACGTTTTACTCTTGTTTTAGAGACTATTTCTTGTTGGATTAGGCCTTATTTCTTTTCACAAATTCATACACACTATATTTTACAAACTGTCTATGGTAGAACACTTCATTTCTACTCGGTTTTTTCAAAAGTATAAAAGAAAACGAATTCAAACTATCTGGATAAGATATTGAGAAGAAACCCTCAGCAAGCTTTGGATCTCTGCTCCATATTTTCTGATCCCTAAAAATATAAGCCTTAAGTGTGAATGTCAACCTTTCAAAAACTGCAACAAAATCTGATTCATGGCCAATACATTTTGTAAAGTTCTCCAGAACAATGAATTATATGTTCATATTAAAGGACTAAGGGTGTTAGGGGTCATTTCTGGCCCCATCAGGGATTTAGAATTAGTTGTTATATTCGTAATCTTAGATATAAAATGGAGTACAGAAATATGAAACTTCAAATTCATTCGACAACTAGTGTAGGAGACATGCCATAAAGAAGAATGGTAATAAACTGCATTTTTCATAATAAAATGTGTGAATATCGTCAACTGTGCGCTATTTATAAATATATGTTTTATACATATAGTCTACTTTACATTTCAACATATTTTATTGACATAGAAGAACGTTACACTGTCAAAAGGATTGGCCAACAGGCTTATAGCCTATATAAGTCCTCTCCAATCATACTTCAATGATTGGCCACCATCTTTGTTCTTCCTCTACTTGAATGCCCGTGCTGCTGTGAACGTAGTGCGAGGTCAGTGTCCCTGGAACATGTTTTATGGTTTTATTTGTTACTGCTGTTTGGGTGGCTAAAACATTGTTCCACTGTTTGAGATAATTGCCTTTTCAACCATCCTCTTATAATTAGTTCCTCAGTTACAATAGATATTTCTTGCGAAAATCGGGGAACAGAGGATGTCATAACGAACTAAATACAACCACTTAAGCTGTAGACAGGTAAACCCTTTAACCACTGTAGACCATAATGGACTCATCCATATCAATGCATGGTAGAGTCTACTAAAGTTACATAGGGGTGAAATGGTTAAGCCCTGCTTCCTATAAATATTCAATAGAACAGTAACATAGTTGGGCCAGGACAATTCCATTGATTAAGGTATGTAGCTCAAATGGTTAGAATGATAGTATGTCAATCTGAGGTCCAGGGTTCGAATCCCGGTCTAGCCACACTGATTTTTTTCACTCAAAACACTGTTGTTGGTTATATTTTGTTACTTCATCTTTAACATTTCTCATAAAAGTCCTGCAAGGTATGATTTTTTTTTCAGAAATAATTTGTTCGAAGCTATAGTCTGATCAGGAAACACAGTTTCCAGTACTTAGTTGCAGTTTTTGGCAGGGGTACAAGGATCCTTAACCCTTTCACCACTGTAGGCCATAATGGACTCATCTATATCAATGCATGGTAGGGTCTACTAAAGTTACATAGGGGTGAAAGGGTTAATCAAAAATGTAATTCTTAATTCTGACACAATGTATAATCAGTGGGATACACTTGTAGCTTCTTTATAATAAATGTTACAATTAATAAGAATGTTTTAACAAATTCCTGTGAATTTATTTGAATAAGCCCTTTATACTCAAAAAGGTCCTGTTGAGGTTGTTATCAAAGAAATCCAGCACACACTGCCTGATTATAGTGAAACCAGTGTACGCCGATCTCGTAGCGCACCGAGAAGAGGTCAACTACAGCAAGTACCTCTGGGTATATTGGGAGACATGGCATTGAATGCCCGAAGGAAGGGCTGGCACCAAAAGTCATCATTGAATCTGTAAACGTGTCGTTTAGCCAGTGCTTGCCTAGCCTCAAGCTCCAATCACTTAATCATCGAACAAATGCACAGGGAATGTTAAGCATGCTCACGGAACCTGGAGTGGAAGCCTGTTATGACAGACAGCAAGTGTGTTGATACACCGATAAACCGCCACATCCACAACCACTTCCAGCCTGGACTTGCAGCTTGCTTCAGCATGTAAATGGTAGACTCGGGCACGATTTCACACAATAGCGTGTACAGCTCCTTTACATTTTTTCAATGATGCATATCGTCTAAGAGAATTTATAAACGATATACACTGTCTAAATTTGCAAATATTTACAGCTATACTTAAAACAATAATGACAAAATGGTGTTTCATTGTAATAAATCGATTACAAAAGACTAAATCAATGGTTCTGCAATTTCTTTTAAGACTTGATTGCTATATATGACATTTATGAATAACTGATAGCTGCTTTAACATGTACCTGGTTGTAATTGCAATCAAAGACATCATGATTTCAACTTGTCTTATGAAATATTCCTCAATTGATGCACCAAAAAAATAGTATATAATTAATAGGAAATACATTCTTGAATACTTATGCGCTGATCATGGAAAGCTGATGCATTACTTGACAAGGGAAGTAACTCTAAGCAAGAAAAACTCCTTTGGGCTGCTTCATCTTCTATATAGAAGGGAGAATACTCTGAGTCACAGAAACTCTTCAGTGGAACTCTTCTTCATGATTATAACTATATATACCTTAAAACGAATAATGACAGGCATCCACGCACCAAAAACCTTGTACCTGAATGTAGTCTAAAAACTCCATGCAAGATTTCCAAGAGCTTTAATAAATGTTGAAAACAACAGATTTAGGAAGAATTTCTTACATTTTAAGCTTCATTTGGATAACAAACCCCAATCTTGTGACACTAAATAAAACATTCTCACCCATTTAGATTCACCATTCCAGCGACTCTCATTTCCATTTTTATTGAAGCTAACACAATTTCACTTTTAATTTTAAGATCAATAGTTTTAGAGGCAATGGTTTGCTTCCGTATCCATAAGGTCACAGTTTTTAAAATCCTGCTTCCTTATTCAATCAAAATGAATTTGGTTTGAAGACATGTAACAAGACTTAAATTTCATTGCTTCAATCTAGATTCTGCAGGCGAAGAGGCACAATCAGGAAAGTTTACGTTTGATGTCATCAATCCAAGCATTTCGTGAAGCCATTGATCTCAGCAGGTACGAGAAGACCATGAAGGAGTTCACATTAAATTGTCATCAACATATCAGGGGTTTCAAAATCGGCCGGTACCCGGTACTTTTTACCGGCTGAAATTAGGTTTGGTACCGGCTGGAATCGGCCGAGAAGTTCACCATACATTGCATTTAATAATAATGACAATTGTTTTTTAGTTCGTTTACCAATCGGCAAGAGCTTATCAGAACATTCCAAGCCCGCTTTCGTTTCTACTTTCATTTCGTCTGCGCAAGATCATTACTGCGCTTGAAAACACTATCGAAACAAACACCCAGTTGACACGAATTGATCGAGAAAATGGAGCCTACCGCCAAGAAAAAAATAAAAATCTCCGACTTTTTTGCTGCGTCTTCAAGCGGAGATGCAGGTGATTTGAGCTCAACTTTGGTTTCTATTGCGTAATTGACGTTTTTGGTTTGTTGTTACATTTAACATTTTTGCTTTGTAGTAACATTCGCCAGAAAAGGTGTCTTTGTAGAAACAAATTCACAACAGACTGCACAAATTCAACATCACGAACATGCATGTTTCAAGTTATCATAGTTGTGCGTTTAACTGAAAAATCATCCAACAATTTATGGCTTGTAATTAAAAAAAAAATGTATTTATTTACAAGTGTGTTCCTGACGAGCCCCGACCTACACAACGTATCGTGAATGTGTGTGTGTACAGAAGGGAGATTATTCGTGGTTCCTGGCGATGACTTTCAGACATAATTTTGAAACAAAATCAAATGAAAGAATTTCCAGCTTTTGTATAAAAA
>NW_018404023.1:519550-520642 GCF_002113885.1 Mizuhopecten yessoensis
TATTTACATAGCATCACTGTATGTGTTTGTAGGTTGTTGTGATATTTACATATAGCATCACTGTATGTGTATGTAGGTTGTTGTGATATTAACATAGCATCACTGTATGTGTTTGTAGGCTGTTGATATTAACATAGCATCACTGTATGTGTTTGTAGGTTGTTGTGGTATTTACATAGCATCACTGTATGTGTTTGTAGGTTGTTGTGGTATTTACATAGCATCACTGTATCAGGGGTTTCAAAATCGGCCGGTACCCGGTACTTTTTACCGGCTGAAATTAGGTTTGGTACCGGCTGGAATCGGCCGAGAAGTTCACCATACATTGCATTTAATAATAATGACAATTGTTTTTTAGTTCGTTTACCAATCGGCAAGAGCTTATCAGAACATTCCAAGCCCGCTTTCGTTTCTACTTTCATTTCGTCTGCGCAAGATCATTACTGCGCTTGAAAACACTATCGAAACAAACACCCAGTTGACACGAATTGATCGAGAAAATGGAGCCTACCGCCAAGAAAAAAATAAAAATCTCCGACTTTTTTGCTGCATCTTCAAGCGGAGATGCAGGTGATTTGAGCTCAACTTTGGTTTCTATTGCGTAATTGATGTTTTTGGTTTGTTGTTACATTTAACATTTTTACTTTGTAGTAACATTCGCCAGAAAAGGTGTCTATGTAGAAACAAATTCAACAGACTGCACAAATTCGACATCACGAACATGCAAGTTTCAAGTTATCACAGTTGTGCGTTTAACTGAAAAATCATCCAACAATTTATGGCTTGTAATTAAAAAAAATATATATATTTATTTACAAGTCGGAACGGCAGTGTGTTCCTGACGAGCCCCGACCTACACAACGTATCGTGAATGTGTGTGTGTACAGAAGGGAGATTATTCGTGGTTCCTGGTGATGACTTTCAGACATAATTTTGAAACAAAATCAAATGAAAGAATTTCCAGCTTTTGTATAAAAATTTGAAGCATTTTCCTAATAACACGAGAATTAATTCCGTTCAATGATGTGCAGAGTATTCAGAAATCAGAATGAAATAAACTGTGTTGAAAATTAATCTCCTTTTTGTTGTACT
>NW_018404023.1:522478-524155 GCF_002113885.1 Mizuhopecten yessoensis
AGAGTGAATGTGATGGTTTCCTATAAAGGGCCTTAAATATTGAGAACTTTGTTAGGAACTGTCATTAGTGGTGACAATTTTGTAAAATCAAATATCAAGTTTTAAACTCAAGATGTATACACAACAAACACTGCATGTTCTTTAATTCTTACAGAATCTAATACAGAACCACGTTTCATTCAACAGTACTAAGAACGGGTATATGTTATATGTTGTATATCACCACCATTGCTTTTACCTGAAAAAAAAATCTCATTTTACAAGAAAATGTTCCTGGTCAGTTGTTTCTGTTTATTATTCACTTTGATGTAACTCTTAAAACAAGGAAACAGTCTTGAAATAAGATACCATGAAAGTAAAACATGAGGTTTATAAAGAATGCTTTTTTGTTTTTTTCTTCCTTTTTACATATAGTTTCTAAAATATCTCTGGTGTATAAGAAGAAATTTTACCACTCAGAAATGCTCAAATGCCACCTCCTTTCATCTACAAATACAAAAATTTCCCGGGGGAGGGCCCCCTTACCCCCCTTAAAAGAGGGGGGCTTCCTGCCCCCCCTCTCGTGCTCTCCCCCTGGCTCGGGCCTACGGCCCTCGCTGGAGGCCTGCGGCCTCCAGGTGGGCCTTCGGCCCACCACACAGTACCTCCATCATTTAAGAAAGTACCTTGTATTCCAATTTATAATGAAACCCCTGACATATACCTTGTATGTTCACATTAAATTGTCCTCAACATATACCTTATAATAGATTCATATAACATAAAATAACAAAAGGCCAATGGGGCCAGTATCACTCAACTATTATTTATTGAAACTGGCAAAATATCCTTCAAGTGAACTGCTGGCCATGGCCATCTTATATTATCCTATCAGGAGGCTAGCTTTATACAGCAGATATATTGCATTTTATCATTTATTTGGTCAACCTTGAATTTGAATAGATCTTCATCCTTGCATGCCAGCTACACAACAAATATTAGTATTCCACTAGGCATGAAATGCTGCAAGAATCAGTTTCATGTTTTAAAAATATTTTGGTATTGTGACCTGGAATGTTAATCAAGGTCATTTATTTAGACGAGCATTCAGCCAAGCAATCTTCAGACAAATTACCTGATTTATACGAAGAGTAAATCATTTACAGGGCCTCTACATTTCTTCCCCTCTAGCCTTATGTAAATTTTACTTGATGTCTAAGCTATACGAACGTCTTAACGTTTTTTTTAGTAGATGACGATTATACAATACCAATGTCTTAACGCTACTACATGATGTCTGTAAAATACCTATGTCTTAGAAAAATAATGCTACTACGTGATGTCTATAAAATACCAATGTCTTACCACTACTACATGATGTCTATAAAATACCAATGTCTTAGCGCTACTACATGATGTCTATAAAATACCAATGTCTTACCGCTACTACATGATGTCTATAAAATACCAATGTCTTAACGCTACTACATGATGTCTATAAAATACCAATGTCTTACTGCTACTACATGATGTCTATAAACACCAATGTCTTAACACTACTACATGATGTCTATAAAATACCAATGTCTATAGCGCTACTACATGTCTATAAAATACCAATGTCTTAGCGCTACTACATGATGTCTATAAAATACAAATGCCTTAACGCTACTACATGATGTCTATAAAATACAAATG
>NW_018404023.1:525070-529985 GCF_002113885.1 Mizuhopecten yessoensis
AACGATATGTGAGATGATGAATATTAATCAATTAATTGGAAAATAAGAGTTCCATGAACTGTGAACTTTCCATATATATATATATACTACTACCTACATTTACATGTATATATTACTTCTGCCATAAGGAAATATCAACTCTGAACAGACTCGTACTTTTTTCGCCAATCAATGGAAATGAAAATACAAGAGAATTTTGAAGTTAAATAACAAATTCTTACGAGATTCTTTTCACAGATTTTCAACAAGAATTTTTATTTTGTCCCAAGTTAGATACACCAAATGCAAAGGTACATGTTCAAATGTACTACGCTCGCTGGCATATAACTGGAAAGTAATGTAGGCAGGACACAAAATAGTCCGAATATATAGACGTATACCAATGCCTTCAAAATTAGAACATTCACCTGTATCATTGCAGAAACATATATGTCCTGATCTGATGACGAAAACCTAAGGAAAGATGTTAGGTAAAGGTTGAACATTATCCTGCCTTGATTTGTTATACGTTCGCAGGTTTCAAAGACTTCCTTTGAACTCATGTGTGAAACAGTGAAAAAGAACCAGTATGTGGTCAATGATCATGAGATTATGAGGAGATTATATATAATTAGAAAGAAACATCTGATCCAAGTGTCAAAACTGATTCTCTGGATATATACAATGGTCATTTAATGTAAAACAAAAAGAAAGTTCACACTGTTTATTTTCATCCTTTTTGACCTTGGAAAAACAGCTCAAATTCAACAGGAGTTCTAGATCTATAAAATGACAACACCAACAGTGGGCAAACCCATTTAGAAAGTCCACATGGCACAAACACCATAGCTACAGTATTACTTTGATAGACATGTCAAATATGAAATCAAAATTGAGATACATTGCAATGCTCTCATTTCGATTCCTTGTTTACTTGGTGAAGAAAAAGCAGGTGTCAGAACATGGCCTGACCAGGGTACAATGCAGATGTTTTTTGATTTTTTTTTTAATTTCTGAAAACACGAAATAATTAATCACCAGCCATGAATTATTACTAGAGGATTTATGGAAGCTATATATGTATGTATATGCTTCTGGTACATGTACTGGCTGTAGATTTTTGGACCAGTCCTGGACTCCTAAATTTTCCTGTTGGACACACCCACATTTTGAAATCCAACTGCATCTCTTGGTAATTGCATGCCTCACCATTTAGAAAATGATGTTCCGTACTTGTCCGATAAAATTCTACAAAAATCATTGTACCTGCTGTTCGAATCACCGATGATTTCCACAAGAATTTCAGAAATTTAGGAAAATGAAAACAGATGCAAAAATACACAACATAGCCAAAACAAGTATTCAAATTTAATGTCCAGTTTGAAAAAAGAAATTTAATTTATTTACCCGCGGTGACAGGTAAAAAGGAAGTCAGAGTTCTAATGTGTTTGTATGTGTGAAAGTCCTGATCATGAACCTTCCCTGTCTGCTGGCTATGTATATACACTCCATGCTTACAGAAAGGGTTGGCATAAAGATAAGCTTTACCAGGATGTTGGCTGGTCTTCAAAGATATGCTGGCGATATATATATATTTTGGTTCTCCGATCAATTGTGTACCACTGTTAACACCTTTATCATTTACAAAAAGGTGTCACAACATCAGAACAAAACCTAAACAGATCGCTGCCTTCACTTTTGTTAACAACCATGTTGCTATAGGCGACATACGTACACGTATATATATATATAATAATTCCAATCTCTCCACCCCAAAACATCACAGTCATTATCACAAGATCAAATGCCCACAATACGAGATTATCAACTGGTCATCTGCCAAAGGCGGCGTCATGACCAAATCGACTCTCCATTGAAATAATCGGCCATAAACCAACTAATAGAATGTCAATACTACAGTAGAAATGATTGGCGGTGTCAGGACCAAATTGACTCTCCATTACCAGCCATAAATGAACCAAAGGAATGCTAGCTGTACTAGTTAAATCTGATCACGATTGATCAAAAGTCAGAAAGGATTACGATTCTTTGCTATATTTCACAAGAAGGGCAAATTTTGAGATTTTTCACAAGTGCTTACATAGCTACCATGAATGAAGAATGCTTTTTTTTTTTAATTCAATTGCGAGTGAAATGTATTCATTATTCATGAAGGAAACAAAACAGAAACTAATGGGGCGCCACCTCATCTGAGCGACGTTGCATTGTTGACAACGCCAAGAAAATGTCACTAAAAACCTCCACTCTGGTTGGTAAGGTGTGGAAAAAAAATTGTGACCTGTTACATACATTAACTTATCTTCACTGTACGTGTGAAGCCTTATATTTAACTGGTAAAAATGTAACAAGTTGTAAAGCAATCTTAGTGTCAATGTCCATTTCGTTGATTGCTACATGAATATTTTATCACTCATAGCTCAAATAAAGTAACTGATTTCCACAATAGAAAGGCAGTCGATCCTTTTGCTTACTGTAGTAATCCATTAAATCAATTTTTTTAAACATCAAATAGATTGTATGTAACATGTGATACAGTGATAGCCTATTGAATACAACAGCAATTAGTACATAAGGCCAAATAAAAAAAGTTGTTTCCAGTTAACAACAGACCCTAATCTTTTGTGCCTATCCTAAACATTTTTTAGCAAATTTCAAGAAAGTACTGTAAAAGTCAACACCACTATAATATATATGAACCTTATAAAAAAAAGTTGACCTGACAACAAAACAGTGCTATCTGGTTGAATGTCAATGGAAACCCATGCCTTGGGCTCTATGGTTCGAATAAGACGGTCATCAGACACAGTACCTGGTAGCTATATGGTTAGACAGTCATCAGACACAGTACCTGGTACCTATATGGTTAGACTGTCATCAGACACAGTACCTGGTAGCTATATGGTTGGACTGTCATTAGACACAGTACCTGGTAGATATATGGTTGAACTGTCATCAGACACAGTACCTGGTAGATATATGGTTGGACTGTCATCAGATACAGTACCTGGAAGCTATATGGTTGGATTGTCATCAGACAAAGTGCCTGGTAGCTGGTATCATATACAGTACCTGGTAGCTATATGTTTGGACTGTCATCAGACACAGTACCTGGAAGATATATGGTTGAACTGTCATCAGACACAGTACCTGGTAGCTAGCTTTATGATCGGACTGTCATCATACCCGGTACCTGGTAGCTATATGGTTGGACTGTATGCCTTGGGCTCTATGGTTCGAATAAGACGGTCATCAGACACAGTCCCTGGTAGCTATATGGTTAGACAGTCATCAGACACAGTACCTGGTAGCTAGCTTTATGATCGGACTGTCATCATACCCGGTACCTGGTAGCTATATGGTTGGACTGTATGCCTTGGGCTCTATGGTTCGAATAAGACGGTCATCAGACACAGTCCCTGGTAGCTAGCTTTATGATTGGACTGTCATCATACACACTACCTGGTAGCTATATGGTTGGGCTGTCAACAGATACAGTATCTGGCAGCTAGCTTTATGGTTGGACTGTCATTAGATACAGTACCTGGTAGCTTTATGGTTACACTGTCATCAGATACAGTACCTGGTAGCTTTATGGTTACACTGTCATCAGATACAGTACATGGTAGCTATATGGTTGGACTGTAATCAGACACAGTACATGGTAGCTATATGGTTAGACTGTCATCAGACACAGAACCTGGGAGCTATATGGTTCGACTGTCATCAGACACAGTACCCGGTAGCTATATGGTTAGACTGTCATCAGACACAGAACCTCGTAGCTATATGGTTCGACTGTCATCAGACACAGTACCCGGTAGCTATATGGTTAGACTGTCATCAGACACAGACCCTGGTAGCTATATGGTTCGACTGTCATCAGACACAGTACCCGGTAGCTATATGGTTAGACTGTCATCAGACACAGAACCTGGGAGCTATATGGTTCGACTGTCATCAGACACAGTACATGGTAGCTATATGGTTGGACTGTCATCAGATAAAGTGCCTGGTAGCTGTTATCATATACAGTACCTGGTAGCTATATGTTTGGACTGTCATCAGACACAGTACCTGGTAGCTAGCTTTATGATTGGACTGTCATCATACACAGTACCTGGTAGCTATATGGTTGGGCTGTCATCAGATACAGTACCTGGCAGCTAGCTTTATGGTTGGACTGTCATTAGATACAGTACCTGGTAGCTTTATGGTTACACTGTCATCAGATACAGTACCTGGTAGTTATATGGTTGGACTGTCATCAGATACAGTACCTGGTAGCTATATGGTTTGACTGTTATCAGATACAGTACCTGATAGCTATATAGTCTGACTGTCATCAAACACATTGCCTGGTTAGCTGTTATCATATACAGTACCTGGTAGCTATATGTGTAGTTATATGGTTGGACTGTCATCAGATACAGTGCCTGGTAGCTATATGGTTTGACTGTTATCAGATACAGTACCTGGTTGCTATATGGTTTGACTGTTATCAGACACAGTACCTGGTAGCTTTATGATTGGACTGTCATCAGATACAGTGCCTGGTAGCTTTATGGTTTGACTGTCATAAAACACATTGCCTGGTAGCTTTATGGTTGGACTGACATCAGATACAGTACCTCGTAGCTATATGGTTGGACTGACATCAGACACAGTACCTGGTAGCTATATGGTCTGACTGTCATCAGATACAGTGTCTGGTTGCTATATGGTCTGACGGTCATCAGATACAAGTACCTGGTAGCTGTCAGTCATCAGACACAGTGCCTGGTAGCTGTTATCATATACAGTACCTGGTAGCTATATGGTTGGACTGTCATCAGACACAGTACCTGGTAGCTAGCTTTATGATCGGACTGTCATCATACCCAGTACCTGGTAGCTATATGGTTGGACTGTCATCAGA